>NW_016810359.1:0-1919 GCF_001698545.2 Rhinopithecus bieti
ATATAATCTCCTGGTGTGCCCGTTTGCTAAGACCCTTGGTAAAGCGCAGTATTTGAGTGGGAATTACCCGATTTTCCAGGTGTTGTGTGTCTCAATTCCCCTGGCTAGGAAAAGGGATTCCCTTCCCCCTTGCCTTCCCAGGTGAGGCGATGCCTTGCCCTGCTTCAGCTCTCACTGGTCGCAGCTGACCAGCACCGATTGTCCGGCACTTCCTAGTGAGATGAACCCAGTACCTCAGTTGAAATTGCAGAAATCATCTGTCTTCTGTGTCACTGGAGCTGGGAGCTGGAGACTGGAGGTGTTCATATTCGGCCATCTTGCTCCGCCCCCCAAAGCTAGGTCTCTTGTGCCAAACCATTAGCCAAGTTGTGAATGCAGACGAAAAGTTCTTGAAGGAAATTAAAAGTGCCACTCCAACGAATGCATGAATAATAAGAAAGTGAAACAGCCTTATTGCTGATATGAAGAAAATTTTAGTAATCTCGATAGAAGATAAAACCAGCCACAACATTCCCTTAAGCCAAAGCCTAATCCAGAGTAAGGCCCTAACTCTCCTCAATTCTATAAAGGTTGAGAGGGGTGAGGAAGCTGCAGAATAAATGTTGGAAGCTAGCAGAGCCTGGTTCATGAGGTTTAGAAAAGATACCATCTCCATAATATAAAAGTGCAAGGTGAAGCAGCAAGTGCTGGTGGAGAAGCTGCAGCAAGTTATCTAGAAAATCTAGCTAAGATCAATGATGAAAGTGGCTACACTAAACAACAGATTTTCAATATAGATGAAATGGCCTTCAGAAAAAGGAAAAAGATCAGATGGAAGAAGCTGCCATCTTTCATAGCTAGAAAGGAGAAGTCAGTGCCTGGCTTCAAAGCTTCAAAGGATAGGCTGAATCTCTTATTAGGGGCAAGTGCAGCTGATGACTTTAAGTTGAGGCCAGTGCTCATTTACCATTCCCCGAATCCTAGGGCCCTTAAGAAACATTTTAAATCACTTCTGCTTATGCTTGATAAATGGAACAACATAGCCTGGATGGCAGCACATCTCTTTATAGCATGGTTTACTGAATATTTTAAACCCATTGTTGAGACCTACTGCTCAGAAAAAAAGTCTTTTCAAATTTTATTGCTCACTACAAATAATAACAATAAATAAAAAATAAAAAGGCGGGGTGCAGTGGCTCATACCTGTAATCCCAGCATTTAGGGAGGCCAAGGTGGAAGGATCACTTGAGCCCAGGAATTCAAGACCAGAGTGGGCAACATAGGGAGACCCTGTTTCTACAAAATAATAATAAAAAAAATTACTGCTAATTGACCAATGCACGTAGTCACCCAAGAGCTCTGATGGAGGTGCATGTTTGGACGAACGGAGGCAAGATGGCGCAGTTCTGGGTTCTTCACCGTCAACTTTCCTGCGCCCGGGGAAGACACGGGTCGACTGTGCAGGCGCAACCTGACCTCTGATGGAGAAAAACTGTAACCCGCCTAGCCACGCCTACTGCCCCGCCCCCGACCTGCCTATGTCCTGCCCACTGCCCTCCCACTCCCGGGCCCAGGACATAAAAGCTGCTCCCGGTGGGCGCGCGGGGCGAACTTCCTCGGCCCCTCCTCCTATGCGGGACCCGGGAACCTCGCCCGAGAACGCCGGAGCGATCTTCCTCAGCCCCTCCTCGTACGCGGGACCCAGGAACCTTGCCCGAGAATGCCAGAGCGAACTTCCTTGGCCCCTCCTCGTACATGGGACCTGGGAATCTCGTCTGAGAACGCCGGAGCGAACTTCCTCGGCCCCTCCTCGTGCGCGGGACCCAGGAACCTCGCCCGAGAACGCCGGAGCGACTTCGTCGGCCTCCGCCGCCGGAGGCCGGTGAACCTTGCCCCTCCTTCACATTTGGCTTGTAAATAAAGTTTTTTGCCTTGCCTAC
>NW_016810360.1:0-1915 GCF_001698545.2 Rhinopithecus bieti
ATGTCTTCTTGGATAAATTATATTAATTTTAATTTCCTACAATTATTATAGTCATAAGTATTTTTACACAGCATTCCTTTACAAAAAAATCTGATCTCTATGTAGGGTTATAAACTCTTAAAAAAATTCCCAATATTATGCAGCTGTGCTTTCTATTCTCACAGGTTAGTTTATTTTAGCATCTATTCAATGATACGTCTTATTCATTCTGATGCTGTTTTTTTTCTAAATAATTTATTTCTGATTATTTTTACTCCTTTTAATTTTTTTTAGTTTCTTAAGTTGAATGCTTTTTTGATTTAATTGTAATTTTCTTATTTAATAACAATGTTAAAATCATGGATTTTCTATTGAAAGTGACATTGGCTATATTTTTGGAGTTTTCTGTGGAGCATTCTTACTGCCATTAATTCTTTTTTTTTTTTTTTTGAGACGGAGTCTCGCTCTGTTGCCCAGGCTGGAGTGCAGTGGCCGGATCTCAGCTCACTGCAAGCTCTGCCTCCCGGGTTTATGCCATTCTCCTGCCCCAGCCTCCCGAGTAGCTGGGACTACAGGCGCCCGCCACCTCGCCCAGCTAGTTTTTTGTATTTTTTAGTAGAGATGGGGGTTCAGCAGATTAGCCAGGATGGTCTCGATCTCCTGACCTCGTGATCCGCCTGCCTCGGCCTCCCAAAGTGCTGGGATTACAGGCTTGAGCCACCGCGCCCGGCCATTAATTCTTAAAGAAAGTATAATTCAAGTTTTACTTTATTTTTGATGAAAGAATTATTTATAGATCAAATTTTTATTTCCAGGAAGATACTTTTTACATTTTATTTTGTTGTCAGTTTCTAGTTTTATTGTGTTGTGGTCAGAAAATTAATAAGTATCTCACTGGACTGTGAACATAAGGTATATTATTTGGTTTGATGTATGTTTTATCAATATCTTGTTTATGCTACTGATATTTGTATTTCTACCCATGCCTTTTCCTGAAGTATAAGTATACCTCAATTTCAAACTTTCTTGTCAATGTTGATATATTTCACATGTGTCTTATGAACTGTATACATCACATATATGAATTTTGCTTATATCTATTTTTATTTATTTAAACAATCCTTTTACTTTAGAATAGTTTTAGATTTACAGAAAGCTTGTTAGTATCCTTACCTAGTTTGCACTATGATCAACATCTTTTGTTGGTTTGGTACATTTGTCACAAGGGAATTGTGTGGTTTCTTGAAAGAGTTAATAAAGTTGATAAAATTTCTAGTCAGACAAGTGAAGAAAAAGAGAGCAGATACAAAGTCCCTATATCAAAAATGAAAAAAGTGTCATTACTACCTATCCCATGGACATTCAAATGGTGACAAAGGAATATGATAATTCTATGCCCCTCCCCAAATTTGACACTTAAATGTAATGGACCAATTTCTTGAAAGACACACAGTACAAGGGGAAATATATGGGAAACTCACACAAAGGGAAATAGATATTGTGAATAGGCAGTATCTATTACAGAAATTAAGTCAATAATTAATAACCTTCCCAAAAAAAGAAAGCACCAGCCCTAGATGGTTGTCCTGGTACATCTACCAAACATTTAACAAAGAAATAATAGCAATTTTCTATAATCTCTTGTAGATAATAGAAGCAAATGGAGCACCTTCTGACTTATTCTTGAGTGCAAAATCACCCTAATACCAAAACCAGAGAAAGACACAACGAGAAAAGAAACTATAGATCAATATCTCTCATGAAAATAGATAATAGATAAAAAATCCTCAACAAAATATTAGCATTGAATCCAACAATATATAAAAATTAGTATATGTCACAACCAAGTGAAATTTATTCCAGGCATGTGAGGTTGGTTTAGCATTTGAAATACAGTTAATGTAATCCATCACATCAAGAGGCTAAAGAGACAGTA
>NW_016810361.1:0-1916 GCF_001698545.2 Rhinopithecus bieti
TCCAAATTTTATATAATGTCTTACTTAGGTGGTAGAAAAACAAAACAAAAGCTACTTAGAAGAACCATCTTCCTTATAAGAAATGATGCCACACACATAAGAATATTTATAGTCACTAAATGATCAGTTTGAAGATAGTGTATGTAGCAAAATTGGAAACATTTCAATATGATATTAAAATATAACTGCAGGCCAGGTGCAGTGGCTCATGCCTGTAATCCCAGCACTTTGGGAGGCCGAGGCAGGTGGATCACTTAAGGTCAAGAGTTTGAGACCAGCCTGGCCAATGTGGCGAAAGCCCATCTCTACTAAAAATACAAAAATTAGCCCAGCATGGTGGTGCACGCCTGTAATCCCAGCTACTTGGGAGGCTGAGACAGGAGAATCTCTTGAACCTGGGAGGCGGAGGTTGCAGCGAGCCAAGATCGTACCACCACACTCCAGCAGGGGCAAGAGAGCAAGACTCCATCTCAAAAACAAACAAACAAACCAAAAACTATAATGACAAAATTAAAAGAAATATTAATACCGTAAGTACCCTATATGAAGGCATGTCAACACACAACAGAAATAGAAAGGAATAAGAAAAACACAAGGGTCTATATTTCTCATTTTGTTTTGTTGATGGAATTATAGGTAATTTTGCAAAATAAAACAGTCATATCATCTTTTTCTAAATTAAAAAAGTGGTTAAGTATCCCATAAAACCCTGACTTTAGGACCACCCATGGGCCAACTCTTTTTTTTTTTGAGACAGCCCAGTTGTGTTGCTCAGGCTGGAGTGCAGTGGCATGATCTCAGCTCACTGCAACCTCTACCTCCCTGACTCAAGCAATCCTCCTGCCTCAGCCTCCTGAATAGCTGGGATTACAGGCGCGTGTCACCATGCCTGACTAATTTTGTTTGTATTTTCAATAGAGACGAGGTTTCATGATGTTGGCCAGGCTGGCCTTGAACTGCTGACCTCAAGTGATCTGCCTACCTCGGCCTCCCAAAGTGCTGGGATTGCCAGTGTGAGCCACCATGCCCAGCCAATGATGATATTTTAATTCTGTCGTTCCTTATACATTTATTAGCCATTATGCCTGGCCTTCCTTGGCTTTTGTAAAGGGTTCACCTGTCTGCACATTCTGGTTGCATTTAGAACACGTAATTCAAACTATTATACTAGAATATAACAAACGGGTTCTAAATTACCTCTTTCTGGAAAGGTATTGTTTTTGGTGAGTTTGACGCTTTTGGGCCTTGGGTGGTTATCGTCCATGCCCATGATCAGGTTGCGGAAAAACACATCAAATTTCTTTCTGCTGTCTGCATTGATGGTGCCAGCCACGGTCCACACCAAGGAAAAGAGAAACAGTCCTTGGAGCCAGAGAAAGATTTGTTGACTTGACAGGCCTTCACCTAATTCCATTTCCTCCTCTTCTACTGCCCTGATTTCATCTGTAAGTGAGAAAAGCGAATCTCAGGACAGAGTGCAGAATGCCACAGATATAAGGGCTGTGAACTGGTTGGCTTTGCCTTTGAAGGGTCTGGGCCAGAGGAGCGACTGATATTGACAGAGTGCCTATCACCTACCAGATCATTTATCACATGCATTTTTTTTTTTTGAAACAGTGTCTCACTCTGTCTCCCAGGTTGGAGTGCAGCGGTGCAGTCACAGCTCACTGTAGTCTCGACCTCCCGGGCTCAAGTGACCCTCCCTCCTCAGCCTCCTGAGTAGCTGGGACCACAGGCACCAGCCACCACATCTGGCTAATTTTTGTATTTTTTTGTAGAGATGGGGTTTTGCCAGGTTGCCCAGGCTGGTCTCGAACTCCTGAGCTCAAGCAATCCACCCACCTTGGCCTCTCAAAATGCTGGGATTATAGGCGTGACCAATATTTTATTTATATATATAATTTTTTAAATATATA
>NW_016810362.1:0-1078 GCF_001698545.2 Rhinopithecus bieti
CCGTTATGATCCAGTTTGTATAGTAGTGAATTATAATGTATTTTATGTATTTTTAAAATCTTGAACCACAAGCAAAATGTTGGAAATGGAAAACTATAATTATGAAGTAAGTTAGTACTAACAAATTGAATTAAATAATTGCTTAGGTTCCTTCCTACTTTGAAATTTTATGATTCTGTGCAATCTTACATTTCTTGTTCAAATCTTTTACTCTGGCTTTCACAGAATATTCAAAGAGGTGTGGGCATCCAGTCCATTAACTTCATCTTCATATTGAAAACCCAAGATGGTGAGCATGGCTAGGCATTGCAAATGTGTGTTATTTTCCTGTGGTTAATGTTATAATAAAATAATCCCGAGATAGTCTCTGCTTCCAGGGGGACATTTGGTTCCTATTTTTGTTGTTGTTTGTTTGATGCCAGAGTCATTAATTTAATTACAACATCAATTTGTTAATTGCAGGTAAAGTTATATGGAAGTGAAATAAGAACCCAAAAGAGTTAATGTCATTTCCGAAGTTACCTTATTTACAAGGTCATAACTGAAATTCTAAATAAATCTGACTCATTATTTTTTAACTGAACGAAGATTGCATTTGAATTCAATCAAGACACAGTATCACTTTCATTATTGCTCTAATTTATAATTTGTTCCAAAAATATATTAATTTGAAAGATTACGGGCTTTCCAAGAGTACCAGTGTGTCTTGGGACACACAGACCCAGACACACACACACACACACACACACACACACACACACACACGGTGTTTGTAAATTTAGTGTTGGAGTAGAGCAACCAAGGTCAAGGAAAAATAGCTGCAAGTGTAAGGAATGTTTTAATGAGATATTTCAGTTTGGAGTTTTACTACACCAATAGTTAGAAGGGTAAGTTTGCTGTCTGAGGAGTAGTCACAAATAAATGAATTCTCTTGTCAGCATCTGAATTGAAGGAGTTAGAGCCTGCCACTCCAGTTCATCTGTATTCCCCAGTAAACATCTGGCATCATTTAAATTATATTAATTATAAAATCAGTGGATATTATGTTTAAAACTATATAAAATGATCACTATTTCTG
>NW_016810363.1:0-1379 GCF_001698545.2 Rhinopithecus bieti
GACTTCATCATTGAAGTCCATGTTAACAAAGGAAATATCCTCAGGTAAAACCAAAAGAAGCTTACTGTGAAACTGCTTTGTGAGTGTGAATTCATCTCACACAGTTACAAAGTTCTTTTCATTGAGAAATTTGTTAACACTTTTTTCGTTTAATCTGCAATTGGATATTCAGGAGCGCATTGAGGAATATGGTGAAAATGGAAATATCCTCCAATGAAAACTAGAAAGAAGCTCTCTGAGAAACAACTTTGGGATGTGTAAATTTATCTCACAGTGTTACACCATTCTTTTCATGAAGCAGGTTGGTAGCACTGTTTTGTGGTATCTGAGAATGGATATTTTGGATTCCATTGAATCCTAGATAGACGAAGCAAATATACTCAGATAAAACTAGAATGAAGCTTTCTAAGAAACTTCTTTGTGATGTGTGAATTCATCTCACAGAGTTACACAATTCTTTTCTTGGAGCAGGTTGCTAACACCATTCTCGTGGTATCTGCAATAGGATATTTGGGAGCACATTGAAGTCTATGGTGTCAAAGGAAATATCCTCAGACAAAACCAAAAGAAGTTTCTGAGAAACTGTATTTTATTGTGTTAATTAATCTTGCAGGTTTACACCATTGTTATCATGAAGCAATTTGCTGACACTGTTTTCATGGACTCTGCAAAGGGATATTCGTGAGCTCATTGAGGCCTATGGTGAAAAAGGAAAACTGCTTTGTGATTTGTGAATTCATCTCACAGAGTTATACGATTCTTTTCATGGAGCAGTTTGGTAGCATTGCTTTTGGGGATTCTGAGAGGGATATTTAGGATCGCATTGAGGCCTGTGTTGACAAAGGAAATATCTTCAGATAAAAACTAGAAAGAAACTTTTTGAGAAACTGCTTTGTGATGTATGAATTCATCTCACAGAGTTACACTTTTCTTTTCATGGAGCAGTTTGCTAACACTGTTTTCCTCGAATATGCAAAGGGATACTTGGGAGAGTCTTGAGGCCAATTTTGAAAAGGGAGTATCCTCAGATAAAACTTGAAAGTAGTGTTCTGAGAAACTGCTTTGTGATGTGTGAATTTATCTCACAGTGTTACACTGTTCTTTGCATTGAACAGTTTGCTTACTCTGGTTTATTTTGGAATCTGCAATCTAATATTTTGGAGGGCATTGAAGCTTATGGTGACAAAGGAAATATCCTCATAGAAAGACTAAAAGAAACTTTCAGTGAAACTGCTTTGTGATGTGTGAATTCAACTCATAGAATTACACTGTTCTTTTCATGGAGCAGTTCGCTAATATTGTTTTCTTGGAATCTGCAACAGGATTTTTTGGAGAGCATTGAAAATTAGGGTGACAAAGGAAATATCCTCAAACAAAAC
>NW_016810364.1:0-1569 GCF_001698545.2 Rhinopithecus bieti
CTGGCGGGCGGCGCGGGGGGAGCGGGGCTGGGCGGCGCTGCCTCGGGCTCTGTGCGCTGCAGCCCGGAGCCGAGGAGGAGGAGGCGGAGGAGGAGAAGGAGGCGGCGGCGGTGGGTCCCGGGCGGGGGGAGCGCGGCGCTGCGGACCCGGGCGGCTGGCAAAGGACGAGGCGGAGGCTGAGGAAGGCAGCAGGGAGACCCAGGCTGCAGCAACAAAGGGCAGTGAGCGATTGGCCGGGCTGCAGGCGAGGTTAGCCGGGGACCGGGGTGGCCGGAGGCAGCGGCGAACGGTGCACGTGCTTGCAGACACGGGCGAGTGTGGAGCCGGGGGGTGCACGCCCGGTGAGTAGGGGCTTGCTCCCCCGCGGCATGGGATGGCGAGGAGGCTGCAGCGACATCGTTCTGCCTGCACCCGGCCTGTGGGTGGCAGGGTAGGGGTGTGTTGGGGGGGGAAGGATGCGAGCCAGGGGGCGGGCGAGTAGTCGCCCGGGACGGGACGGGAGAGAGGGTGGAGGAGGGGGCGGGATGGAACGCTCCGGGCGGCGCGCCCGTCCGCGCACTCCAGCGAAGAAGCTGGCGACTGAGAACCTCGAATTTTAACTTCGCGTGCCCGCCCGCGCGCGCCCGCCCGCGCCCACCCCTAAATCCTGCGGCCGCCGCCAGCGATCAGCTCTCACACAAACTTTAGCTGCGGGCTAGGGGTTTGGGGTTGAGTGGGGAGGGGAGAGGGAAAAGGCCTCCTGATTGGCGTCATCTGCAGCCAATAAGGCCAAGCTCCCCTGCTGCGCGTAGACCCAATCTTTTCCTAGAGGTGGAGGGGGCGGGTAGGTGGAAGTAGAGGTGGCGCGGTATCTAGGAGAGAGAAAAAAGGCTGGACCAATAGGTGCCCGGAAGAGGCGGACCCAGCGGTCTGTTGATTGGTACTGGCAGTGGACCCTCCCCCGGGGTGGTGCCGGAGCGGGGATGATGGGTCGAGGGGTGTTTCTATGTGGAAGCGAGATGACCGGCAGGAACCTGCCCCAATGGGCTGCAGAGTGGTTAGTGAGTGGGTGACGGACAGACCCGTAGGCCAACGGGTGGCCTTAAGTGTCTTCGGTCTCCTCCAATGGAGCAGCGGCAGGGCGGGGCCGCAGCTCGGGTTTAATGAGACTCCATTGGGCTGTAATCAGTGTCATGTCGGATTCATGTCAACGACAACAACAGGGGGACACAAAATGGCGGCGGCTTAGCTCCTACCCCTGGCGGCGGCGGCAGCGGTGGCGGAGGCGACGGCACCTCCTCCAGGCGGCAGCCGCGGCTTCTTTCTCAGGCAGCGGCAGCGCCCCCGGCAGGCGCGGTGGCGGTGGCGCGCAGCCAGGTCTGTCACCCACCCCGCGCGTTCCCAGGGGGAGGAGACTGGGCGGGAGGGGGGAATAGACGGGGGGATTCAGGGGCTTGCGACGCCCCTCCCACAGGCCTCTGCGCGAGGGTCACCGCGGGGCCGCTCGGGGTCAGGCTGCCCCTGAGCGTGACGGTAGGGGGCGGGGGAATGGGGAGGAGGGACAGGCCCCGCCCCTCGGCAGGGCCTCTA
>NW_016810364.1:5229-8192 GCF_001698545.2 Rhinopithecus bieti
CCCTGATTAAATAACCGGGAGACCCAGTTATTTCCATGAGGACACTAGAGGAAGAAGCACTCGGGTGACCACGACATGCCGCACGAGGGCTTCTGTGGCCTTGAGACACATTGCTCTCTGCCCACAAGGACTCTCAGTTCTTTCCCTGCTTCTCTCCTTTGATCCCTCTGCTGGGGGCGGATTACAGAAGGAACTGCTGGCTTCCTCCATAATCTCTTTACAAGGCCCCTTGGGGTGGGCTGTTCTGAGCTGGTTCCGCTCATCCGCTTACTCACAATGGCAGGAGGGTTAGCCACTAAGCTGTTTATCAGTCATTGATAACTTCTCATAAGTGAGGGTCACATTCTTTTCTGAAAACACGTTTTGACAGGGATAGAGAGAACACGCCATAGAAACAGGCCACCTCCGGGGCAAGGAGACGGCAGAGGGACACCAGGGTCTCCCATCGGCTTACCTCTGGTCTTGCCCCTTTTCCACTGGGTGCTGCTGGATCTGTGGTCCAGCCAGGGGCTCAGCCAGGTCACTACCTGGCAGTCAGGCCCTCATCCAGTTATACCAGATCAATACTTCCTTCCCTCCTCCAATTTTTTTTTTTTTTGAGATGGAGTTTCGCTTTTGTCACCCAGGCTGGAGTACAGTAGCGTAATCTTGGCTCACTGCAACCTCTGCCTCCCAGGTTCAAGAGATTCTCCTGCCTCAGCCTCCCAAGTAGCTGGGATTACAGGTGCCCACTACCACAACTGGTTAATTTTTTGTATTTTTAGTAGAGATGGGGTTTTGCCATGTTGGGCAGGCTGTTTTTGAACTCCTGATCTCAGTTGCCTGCCTCAGCCTCCCAAAGTGCTGGGATTACAGGCGTGAGCCCTCTGCGCCCGGCCAGCTTTTCATATACCTTTTTAGCCATTTAGATAGCCTTGTTTATAAAGTTCTGTTCTTTTCCACCCTGCTTTTAAAAGTTGGGCCTTGTATCTTTTATTGCTATTTAGAAGTTCTTTATTTACTGTGAATACAAGTCCTTTGTCATGTATGTATGTTGCAAATGCTGTGGCTTGCCTTTTCACTCTCTTTATGGTGTCTTTTAATGAACAGAAGTTCTTAATTTTAATGGAGTCAAATTTATTGGTCTTTATGGTTAGTGCCTTTTGAGTCTTGTTTTAAGACTTTTCCTACCCTGAGGTCAAGAAGATATTCTCCTATGCAGTGCTATCTTTTAAAAGCTTTGTTGCCCTTAAACAATGTATAACTATGAGTAGAATACACTCTTCTTGACCCCAGCCTCACCATTACAATCTGTTTTTGCTTTCCTTCACTTTCTTCTATTCTCTGTCTTGAATTTTTACTTCTCTGCAGCTATAACTAAGAGCCAGGTGCTGACTTCTGTCTCTTAGGAGAAAATGGTCATATAGACAGAAGTTCAGCCAGATTAGATTTTACAGGTCTCCAGCTGACTGTATTGCCCTTTTTCCTTTTATGAGCTAGCATTTATTGTGTTCCTGCTATGTGTCTGCCATCATCCTTGCTTCTTTCATATTTGTTATCTCAGTGATTCCTCTTAACGGTTCTGTAAAACAGAGAAGTGTTCTCATTTTTACAGAAGAGAAAACGGAGACTTAGATTGACTTAGTAACATGTTCAATATCCTCTAGTCTAGGTAGCTAGCAGAATGGGGACTGGATCCCTGACTCTGATACTTCCCATCACAGCACACCTACTTGTTGATTAAAATGTCAGAAACCTGTTTTTTGATAACATCCAAAACCAAAAAGAATAACTTTTTTTTTTTTTTTTTTTTTTGAGACGGAGTCTGGCTCTGTCGCCCAGGCTGGAGTGCAGTGGCCGGATCTCAGCTCACTGCAAGCTCCGCCTCCCGGGTTCACGCCATTCTCCTGCCTCAGCCTCCCGAGTAGCTGGGACTACAGGCGCCCGCCATCATGCCCAGCTAGTTTTTTGTATTTTTTTAGTAGAGACGGGGTTTCACCGTGTTAGCCAGGATGGTCTCGATCTCCTGACCTCGTGATCCGCCCATCTCGGCCTCCTAAAGTGCTGGGATTATAGGCTTGAGCCACCGCGCCCAGCCAAGAATAACTTGCTTACTCTTGATGGAACATGCCTTAAGTAAAGCACGAAGCTAACTATTGTGAAACTGGATAAAATACCTCTCTGTATATAGCCAGTGGACCTTAAGTGGTCCATGGATGGATGACAGAAGGTCTGTTAACCCTTGAAAATGTATGCCAGTGCATATGGGTACATGTGCTTATTTTTTAGAGTAGAGCCATAATATTTATGAAACTCCCAAAAGGAAACCTGAATTTTTCAGGGTATCTGGATATCTGGTCTGAAGACATCTGTAATACAGTTAACAAAGAATCCTGCAATAATCTATCTTTCAAAAGAATCATAAAAAAGTTAAGATGTAAGATTTTTCTCAGCCAGGTGCAGTGGCTCATGCCTGTAATCCCAATACTTTGGGAGGCTACAGTGAAAGGATCCCTCGAGCCTTGGAGTTCAAGACATGCCTGGGTAACATAGTGAGACCCCCGCCTCTATTTTTATTTATTTATTTAGATTTTTTGGTATCTTTATTTTATCTTATTTATTTTGTTGAGATGGAGTTTTGCTCGTTAGCCAGGCTGGAGTGCAATGGTGTAATCTCAGCTCACTGCAACCTCTGCCTCCTGGGTTCAAGCAGTTCTCCTGCCTCAGCCTCCCAAAGAGCTGGGAGTACAGGCACGCGCTGCCACGCCTGGCTAATTTTTTGTATTTAGTAGAGATGGGGTTTCACCATGTTGGCCAGGCTGGTCTCAAACTCCTATCTCAGGTGACCTACCTGCCGCGGACTGCCAAAGTGCTGGGATTATAGACATGAGCCACCGAGCCTGGCCTTGTATTTCCATTTTAAAAAGTTTTTTAAAAATCACGTTTTTTGGCCCAGTGCGATGGCTCACGCCTGTAATCCCAGC
>NW_016810365.1:0-2438 GCF_001698545.2 Rhinopithecus bieti
ATAGTGAGAGACTTTAACACCTACTGTCCATATTACATGGATCAACAAGACAGAAAATTAACAAGGATATTCAGGACTTGAACTCAGCTCTCAACCAAGTGAACTTAATAGACATCTACAGAACTCTCCACCCCAAATCAACAGAATATACATTCTTTGCAGCACCGCATCACACTTGTTCTAAAATTGACCACATAATTGTAAGTAAAAGACTCCTCAGCAAATGAAAAAGAATGGAAATCATAACAAACAGTCTCTCAGACCACAGTGCAATCAAATTAGAAATTATATTTATTATTTATTTATTTATTTTGAGAAGAGTCTTGCTCTGTCACCTACCCTGGAGTGCAGTGATGCAGTCTCAGCTCACTGCAGCCTGCGCCTCCTGAGTTCAAGTGATTCTCCAACCTCATCCTCCTGACTAGCTGAAATTACAGCTGTGCACCACCACACTCAGCTAATTTTTGTATTTTCAGTGGATATGGGGTTTCATCATGTTTCCCAATCTGGTTTTCAACTCCTGGCTTCAAGCAATTTGCCTTCCTCAGCCTCCCAAAATGCTGGGATTACAGGCATGAGCCAAAATGTCTGGCCTTTATTAATTAATTAATTAATTAATTAATTAATTTTATTTTTTTGCAAGTATTTTGATCTGCAGCTGGTTGAATCTGAATTTTCAGAACCCATGCATGCAGAGGCCTGACTTACTCAGAAACTATCTGTTTATAATAATTTTTTCTGGAACCTTTTCAAGTTCAGTAGGCTTTAGCTCCTGGAATTATTATCACTACCCCTTTGGAAAAGAGAAAAAAACATTTAATGAGCTCCAGTCTTTTAGCAACTCTCTTGTTTCTACAATTCCTCAAAGATGATCAACAGTGGTGCCATGATTACTTCTTCAAGTTTGTTGAATGTCACAGTGATGTGATTTATAAAATTCTATAATATTTGAATTAGAAGGAGTCTTAGAGATTGTCTAGTTCAAGCTCCATATTGTACAGGAGGGAAAATTGAGTTCCAGAGAAGGAAAATGACTTGTATTAGATAAGCAAGTTAGAGGCCAAACTTAATTTTTGTTCAACAGAAAGGTGGGATGGAGAATACGGTAGACATGTTTCCCTAATATCATCATTCTGCTGAGAGACAACACTTCCTGGGCAATTTATTCATCACTTCAAGCAAAGCCTCTCTAAAATTATACTTCAGAATATGAAATATTAAATTGGAATGCAGGCAGGAATTTGGGACAAGCATAGGTCTTTCATATGTTTCCCCAAAGTGCAGTGCAGTGGGAAGAACCCTGGACCAAAAGTCAAGAGCCCTGAATTTTAATCCCTCTCTGTAAATAACCTACTGTGTGACATTAAGCAACTCACTTGCCATCTCTGAGCTCAGTATTCTTATTTCTTTAAAGTCCTTCAGATTTTGCCTCTGCCCATTCACTCAGCAAATATTTATTAAGTACCTACTTAGTTTCAGGCTCTGTGCTAGGTCATCTCAGGAGAGATGAATTTCTTAAGATGAATTTTAACAGCAAATAAGAAAGGTACATTTTAATGGATGGAACAAGGATGGGGTAGGTTGGAAGGAAGCAATGAAAGGCCTTCTTCATAATAGTTTGCTCTGGGGTAGGTAGGCTTGGATAAAACACAGTAAAACAACTACAAGAGTGTCAAGCAACTCATTAGCCAAGGAAGTCAGAAATGAAGAAGGGACTATGGAGAAAGGGTGAAACAGAGATCAAGGGGGCCACTTAGATTTTCCATATTTTCAAAGCCACTGGGCCCAAAATGTGTTGGTCTTTCCAGTTTTTCTGTTTTCTATCTTTCCTCCTCCATTATTCTCCCCTTCCTTTTTCTCTCTCTTCTGCACTCCCTCTGTCTCAGGTATCTGAATTTAGCTACCCCCACTGGGTTTCAGATTCATACTTCTTTGTTAACACCCCACTTGGGTTCTGCTGTTCCAGCTTCTCCTCTCTCCTCTGCCCACCAGAAAACGCAGGAAAATGTTAACTCATATTGGTATAAATGCATCATTTATTTTCTTCCTCTGCCAGGTAAGGTGCCTAAAATTAGCTCTGAAAATAGAGTAAAAAGTAGGCAGCCAAATGAAAACAGGGCAACAGCCTAGGCAGCAGTATATGCCTCAGAAGTGGGCAACACCAAAACTCTCTGCATACTCTCCTCCTGTGCATTCCCTCCACCCTTAGGAACTAAGGCTGTTTGGCAGGCTTTCTGGTCCAGGAGGAATAGAAGAAATTCCTTTTCTACTCCTTCTGGGTGAGCTGGACTGTGTAGCCTCAGGCATCCATCATATGAATGTAGTGTTTGACACCTCACAAAGCACCTTTAAATCTGTTATTTAATTTCATTGTTTTTCTAATATCTCTCTAGTAGGAGGAAAGTAGAACTTGGATTTTATGTTTATTTTTTTTTCTT
>NW_016810365.1:4286-7682 GCF_001698545.2 Rhinopithecus bieti
AGGCAGAATAGATTTAGCATTATTCTGAAGGCCCCAAAGATTTTTGGAATGGTAAATTAACGTTGGCTTCAACTTAGAGTCACCAGCTTCATTAGTCCTTATGCAATAGCCTGTCCTTGGAAGCTTTGAAGTGAGGCGTTGACTTCTCTATAGCTTTGAAAGCCTTAGATTTCTTCTTCTTTGAATAGAAGGCTGCTTTGCCTACATTGAAAATCTATTTTTTTTAATTAAATACACATGGACACAAAAAAGGGAACAGATACCAGGGAACAGATACTTGAGAGTAGAGTGTGGGAGCAGTGTAAGAATGGAAAATCTACCTATTGGTTATTATGCTTATTACCTGGTAATATAGTTTGGCTGTGCCTCCATCCAAATTTCATCTTGAATTGTAGCTCCCATAATCCCCACATGTCATGGAGGGACCTGGTACGAGGTAAGTGAATCATGGGGGCAGAATTTTTCTGTGCTGGTCTCATGATAGTGAATAAGTCTCATGAGAACTGATGGTTTTATAAAGGGCAGTTCCCCTGCACACGCTCTCTTGCCTGCCACCACGTAAGATGTCCCTTTGTTTTTCCTTCATTTTCTGCCATAATTGTGAGGCTTCCTCACCCATGTGATACTGCAACTCCATTAAAGCTCTTTCCTTTAGAAATTACCCAGTCTCACGTATGTTTTTATTAGCAGCATGAGAATGAACTAAGACAGCTAGCTAATGAAACAAGCTGTACACCATACCACTGTTACAGGCAATTTACTGATGTAACAAACTTGCACATGTACCCCTCTCCAAGCCTAAAATAAAAGTTTGTAAAGAAAAAAAAATCTACTCCTTAGTGTAACTACCTTCCTTAATTATCTTAGCTAGATCTTCTGGACAATTTGCTACAGCTTCATCATCAGCACTTGGTTCTTCATCTTGCACTTTTATGTTTATGGACACAGCTTCTCTACTGAAACCTCATGAAACAATAAACCATATGAACCCCGTGAAAAACTTGCAACTCTTCTTCTATATCATCCTCACTTCTCCCAGCCCTTATAGAACTAAGCAGAGTTAAGGTCTTTCTCTGGATTAGGCTTTGGCTTAAGGGAATGCTGTGGCTGGTTTAATCTTCTATCCAGAGAACTAAAACTTTCTGCATCTCGGTAATACAGATGTTTTGTCTTATCATTATTTGTGTTCACTTGAGTAGCACTTTTGATTGTCTTCAATAACTTTTTATTTGTATTCACAACTTGGCTGACTAACCCAGAAGCCTGGTTTACAGCCTGTATTGACTTTCATGATGCCTTTCTCACTAAGTTTAACAATTACTAGATTTGATTTAAAGTGAGAGACATGAAACTCTTCTTTTCACGTGAACACTTGTAGGGTTATTAATTTGCCAGATTTTATTATTATTGTCTTTCAAGGAATAAGGAGGACCTAAAGGAGGGAGAGAGACAGGGGAACTGCTGGTCAGTGGAATGGTCTGAACACTTACAACATTTATTGATGAAGAGTCCTGTTTTACATGGATGTTGTTGATGGCACTCCCAAAAATTGCAATAGTAAATTCAAAGATCACTGCTCAGAGACCGCCATAACAGATATAATAATTTAGAAAGTTCAAAATATTGTAAGAATTACCAAAATGTGACACAGACATATGAAGTAAGCATATGCTGTTGGAAAATTGGCACAAATAGACTTTCTTGATGCAGGTTGCCAGAAACTTTCAATTTGTAAAAAAATGTGATATCTGGTAAGCACAATAAAATAAAATGCAATAAAACAGGGCATGCCTGTAGTGTAGAACATTCCTCATGGACCAGGGTATAAGCTCCACATAGGCAGGAGTTTTAAACTGTTTTGTTCAATGATACATTTCTGCACCTGGAAATGTTTCTGGCAAAGCATAGTGGGCACTGAATAAATACTTTTAATGGAAGAATAAATATATGCACAGGGTCTTTGCAAAGACAAAGTTATATAGCAGATGTAGAAGTTTTTGTAAGTGGGTACAGAAGTCATTGTGAATAGTAAAATGCCATACATATTTTAGGGGTTCTTGTAATTTTACCTTGGTGACATTGCTTTTATCTGTACTCTCCTTTCTAGCCTCATGTGCCTCTTTCTCTCTTCCTCTACTTTATGTTTCAGTCCTGCTGGATTACTTAATGTTTTCTGATTGTGTGTTTTCTTTGCTCTTGGTATTTATGCTCCACAGAATGCCCTTCCTACATTGCGGTCTATGTAGTTGAACAGAATTGAGTGGACCTAGCTGGGTACTCCAGGGTCCAGTTCAACCCCATCATAAAGTGTGGCAGGAGAGCTCATAACATAACCTGTACAGATAACACTTTTTTTTGTACTGTTCTTAGAAAGCATCCAATACATTCTTAAAACAATCTGAGAATACCCATCTTAGTATGTACCAGATATTTGACTTGTGATGTCTCATACCTACCCTATGGAATAGGTATTATGATGACCACCTTTACACAGATGAGAAAACTTGAAGCTCAGCGAAGCTGAACAAATTAACCCTTATAACACAGCTAGTCATAGAACTGGGATGGAAATTCAGCCCTATCTTGCTTTGTTTTTCTCATTGGATTGCGCTGTCTCTCTCTGAACTTCACTCAAGTGCATCTTTCTTCAGTTATGTGTTAAATCTTTAAAGCTGTAGATAGAATCACAAATTCACAAAGAGGGCCTGATACCTCCAAAGGGCCTTTGACTGCAAGAATTCCAACTGTCTGCCCGGGTTCTCCATGGTAGCTGTGTATAAGTAATCATAATCACACCATATCACTTCTCTTCCTCATAGGACACATCCACACATACTGACTCCCACATGATCTCTTTCTCTGGGGGAAAAAAAAAAAAAGCATAAAGAGTGAGAAGTCCAAACTTGTCTGAACTTGCTTCTGATACCATTTCTCTGATACAAATTCAGGTCTCAGTTGCAAAGTAAATTATCAACTTATTGTGAACCATTTCTCACTCTGGAAGCAGCATTTTATTTGGAAGACTGATAGTCCAAGCCTCCTTCCTAAATTTTTAGTCTTTCACCTGCTATCATTGTTTGTCTAGCTCTCTGTAAAACTGGGACACTGACCAGGGTATTTGCCTGAGACTCAGTTCTAGGTCTACCATTAATGCACCATTTATCTTGGGCCAGTCACTTCACTTTTTGTGGCCTCACTTTCTTTTATACTTTTTTTTTTTTTTTGACTTCACTTTCTTTATCTGTAAAATGGAAAGAACAAAACTTAGCTTATTTAATTCCCAGGGCAGGAACGTATATGTTCATAATGTGTGAGGCACTGTGCTAGCCCTTTGGGACAAAAATGTCCAACTAGACTAAATCCATTTCCTCGTGGAGATGAAAGAGAATATAACAA
>NW_016810365.1:9269-14756 GCF_001698545.2 Rhinopithecus bieti
AAACCAAAACAAAAAAAAAAAAACAAAAACTCTGCGCATTTCCTTGTATTGTACCACTCATCTGTAATGCCTTCTCTCCCTTTTCCACCTACAGAAAGCTGTCTCTAATTTGAAGAGCCAATTTAAGCCGTTAAAAAATTCCTGAAATACCTTCAAGCATAAATAAAACTCCACTAGTCTTGCTTTGTTCTCTCAGGGACCTATTTAATGCCTTCCTTATAGCATGCAACACAACCTCTCTTCAGCAATAATTATCTGCATAAATGCCTATCTACTTGGTTAAACTGTGAACTTTTTGAAATGCGAGATTATAGTTTGCTTCCCTTTCTTTGTGCCTTTGGTTTTAGTTGACTAGTTCAGTGCCTGCTACCCAAAAACTATTTGCTGAGTTAATACTGAATGAAAATTCCTGAAATCCTGTGTGTCAGCAGTTAAATTTTTACACAATTAACCCAGAGATTCTAAAAGACCTCAAAATGCCTTATGATTCAACAAAGCAAAATTCAGTTAGCTTTCATATTGATCAAGTGTTTTGTGTTATGGCATTATATCTCATTTTCTGAGATGTAATCACTCAGCTCTATTACACATAGCAACTCTTAGTCTGAACGTTAATTACACTTGGCTCCTCAGGCCCCATTCCACTCTCCTGTTATCAGGGCTCAGTGGTCACTGTTGTCCACCTACACATTACTTTTCAGCAGTTAAAAATGTTATTTTGTTTCCTGGTTGAGCATAAGTTCTGTCTCTCTGCCTCAGCACAAAGTTCACAATATGAGTAGTCCAGACACTCTCCACACAGTAGGTATCCCGTAGAAAGTTCTTGAGAGTCATAGTTCTCTAGCACAGCTCCAGAACATGTGCTGGCTGCCTAAGAAAATGCAAGATTGCATAAAGGAGAAACAGAAATAAGAGGTTAGGTCCTGAGCCTTGGTTACTTATGGTTATAAGCAGAGTGCACCTTCCCAAGCAGGTTACTGGCCTTGGTCACGGGTGCCTTCCTACCTCTTCTATTGGGAATCTGCTACTTTCTTCCTCTGCCACAGGCAGGACATGTTATTTACTAGAGATTTATTGAAGACCTATCTCATAGTAGAAAATATGCCCAGCACTGGATTGGTAGGAGAAGAGGAGGGAGAAATAGTGTAGGTAGGAATAAGGGTGGACAGCAATGGATAAAGCACTGTCCTTGTATAATATTTCACTGGGGTAGGTTGGATTTGTAAATGAATAAAGTTCACCTAATTTCAAATCTCTCTTCCATAAACCTGCTTCAGGGCCTTAAATTCCAATCAATAAAGTGACCTTTGTGGGTAGTAGAATGAAGATCCCATATCCAGAATGTCCCTGTTAATTGTCATGAATCTCCTGATTCCTGGGGATGGCTTCTGTCTCTACTCATTACCTTTAGCCCTCTGAGGATACTGTCTTTTAAAAATATATCCCACATCCAACTACCTCCAGTACTAACACCTTACTATAAATCACCATCATCTCTTTCTTGGATTATTTCAGTAGCCCTCTAACTACTCTCCCTGTTTCTATCTTTGACAAAATATTTTCTATGCACCAGCCAGAGTAATCCTTTATTTACTAGGTCCATCAGATCAAGTTACTCTTCAGCTCAAAACCCTCTCCCAGAATAAAAGCTAAGTTCCTACAATGGCTTCTAAGGCCTACATGATCTGGTCTCTCATCTCCTTATCTCTTACAACTCACCCCCTCATTTATTCTGCCTCACCTATATTGACCTTCTTGTGATTTGTGAAAAACAATCAGGAAGCTGCCCCTTCAAAGCCTTTGCATTTGCTGTTTTCCATGCATGGAATGCTTTTTCTCCAGTATTTTCTTGGTTCACTCTTTCCCTTCCTTCATATTTTTGTTTTCGGGCGTCATTGACCAAGATAAGTCTGTCCTGGCCATTCTGTTAAGAAGAATAGTCATTCCTTGGTCATTCTCTGTCTGCTTGTTCTATCTTATTTTCTTTATAAGCCAGATCACTATGTAGAATATATTATTCATTTGTATTTTTACTTCTTAAAGTAATTTTTATCTAACAAATAATAATTGTGTATATTTATGGGGTACAAAGTGATGTTTTGATCTATGCATACATTGTAGAAAGAGTCAACTAAGCTAATTAACATATCTATTGCCTAATCAACTTATCAATTTTTGGTGGTGAGAACGTTAAACAATTCATTACTATTAACTGTTGTCACCATGCAGTGCAATAGATCGCAAAAATATCTGTCTCTAGTGTGTCTGAAACTGTGTACCCGGTTGTATTTTTCATTATTTATTGTACGTCTTCCCTTACTAGAACGTAAGCTTTATGAAGGCAGAGACTTTGTCTTCCTTTTTTTTTTTCACCACTATATCTTCAACACCTAGAACAGTACCTGACATATAGCAGATCTCATTGAATAAATAAACTACTTAATGAGTGGATGTTGCTATCAGGAGGAAGTGATAGCATTAACTCTCAGTGGTATACACGCCTACTGAACTTGGGGCCATATTAAAAAGAGAGCCCTGACCTCCAACTAGCCTTTAACTGGAGATGTGGTGGAAAGGGCAGGAGTAAACAGGTAAAAGAAAGTGATCACTGGAGGGTTATAATCACTTTGTGTCTAACCTGGAGTAGCTTGTGAACCATATTTACAAGAACAGGCTATTCAAGACGTAGAAATAGCAGCAAAGCTTAAGGGAAAAGTAGGGGCAAAGGAAAGAGAGGTATAAGGATGAAGAAAGAAAGAGAGAGCATAGTTGGTAGAAGAGGGGGTAGATGGGGAAGATTTGAGAGAGGTAAAGAGTGAGGAAAAGAAAAGAAAGGAAAGGAGAAGGAAGACTTACAACAGCTTACAGTTGGGATGTAATTCGGCTTCTTGCCACTTTGAAAGGAAGTTTCATAGGTGTGTGGGGGAGTCAGGCCCTGGGAGATTTCCATGTGCCCTTTCAGAATTTCAGCTGGGGACTCTGTGGCTTAGTGACATTGTAGCAGTGAGAAATAATGCACTACATCCAAAGAGGCGGGGGTGGGGGGTAAGATTTAACTAAAAAGCAGATATGCATTAGTGACTGGGATGCTGATCACGAAGAGAATAACAATAGATTCATTGGCTCCTATGTGTGTCAAATATACCATTGGCATAAAATGCCATAAGCCTTCCCTATGAGACTGAAATTTCATCCAGAGGGTGTTGCCATCATAATACTTAAAACAGCCTCTTGCTTATACATTTTCATATAAAGGAGCTAACTACCTCTAAAATCAGCTTTTTGCTCATAGATAGCTGTGATTGCTTGGAAATTCTTCCTTACGTTGACCTGAATTTTGTCATCTTGTGGCTTCTGCCCATGGTTTCCAGGTTTGACATAGTTTCTGTCTTCTGTACTCTTTGCACTGTAATAGCTCCTTAGACGTTTGAAGGCATTAGTCCTATCTTTTATAAGATTCTCAGGGCCAAACTGATCCAACTCCTTCAAACGTTCCTCCTAGGATCTACATTTTACCCCTGTCTTCAGCTTGCTCTCTCCCACATGGCACAGGTCTATCTGTGACTCTTTTTAAATGTGTGGAACCCATGACCAAAAGCATTAAAGTGAGTCATGATCAATTCAGAGGCAAGTAGAAAATTGTTTTCCACTTCTGGTCACTTTAAAAAATACATAGAGAGCCACAGGTTCTAAATGAGGAACACATTCAGAAGTAGGCTACAAAGTCTCAGAAAGATACTGCTGTGACATAAAAGTGACACAGTTTCATATGTGATCTCCCTTGCATCACCTTTCACTGCAGCTTGGACTATAAACCTGGGACTTATGGAGACCTAAGAAATTGCTAAACCTAACATGACCATAATCTGCTCCAACTCCAGTATCTCCCATTCACAAATATATTGTAACAAGTTACCTAGGCCTAATATTTAGAAGTCTGCCTTAATTTCTCTTGTTTTCTCACCAGTTTATAAAACAAAAAAGTACAGTAGTCTCTACCTCTAAGATGTATCACTAATCCATTTACTTCTTTATTTTTTCTACTGCTACCACTAGGGTCTGAGCCACTATTTTCTGCCTAGATTGCTGCAGTAAACTTTCATCTAGTTGCCCTGCTTCCATGACCATCACCCTTCCATCTCCTGCCCTATAATCTGTTTGCAACACAGAAGCCAGATATTTATTTTTATAAACTTAAGCCAAATAACATAACTTTTGCTCAAAACGCTTCACTGAGTTTCCATCACATTTTGAGTATAAGTCAAACTTATCACAGTCTACTTGATATGGTTTCTTCTTGTCTCTTACGATTTTATCTCATACCCCTTCTTCCCTGATCATTAACACTTCACTAGCTGCTCTTCCTTCCTTCCTTCCTTCCTTCCTTCCTTCCTAACTGAGATACAATTTGCACAGTAAAATAAGCATATCTTAAGTGTACAGTTTGATGCATTTTGAAAAATATATAAAGTGATTTACCCACCACTCAAAGCAAGGCACAGATTTTCATAGTCCCAGATAGTTCCCTCATGCATCTTTTCAGTCAATTCCTATACGTCAGCAGTAGGGGTAACCAATATACTAACCTCTCCCCCAACCGATTAGTTTTGTCTGTTCTTGAATTTTCTATAAATGAAATCATACAATGTGTATTATTTTGTGTAAAGAATCTTTCACTCAGCAAAATGTTTTCAAACTCATCCACATTGTCAAATGTGTCAGCAATTGTTTTCTATTACTGAGTCCACTAAGCTTCTTTATGCTCAATATTAAATGTGATTCTTTTTTCCTGAAATGTCTTTCTCTGATCACTTGATATAAAGTAGATTCCTCATCCCAGACATTCTTCATCACAATTCCTCATTCATTTTCTTTCATAGTACCCATAACCATCTGAAAGTATCTTGTTCATATAGGTTTGTTTCCTCATTTATTTTCTATTCGTTAATAAAACTTCACAAAAGCAGAGATTTTATTTTATTTTATTTTTTTATTTTATTTTTTTTTTCTGCTATGTTCTTAGACACTACCACAATGCCTGGCAGATACTATAAGCTCAAAAAATATTTTTGAATGAATACATGGAAAAGTCTATGGTATAGACTTAAGGAACATAACTGACATCTGGAATGTAAATGACAAAAGTAACAGTGCCTTATATGGGCACAAGTTGTCAGAGGTTACAAGGCTCTTTTCCATATTTTAACTGATTTGATTCTTATTCTGATGATAAGAGAAAGACACATCAGTGGTTGATAATTCTATTTGATGTAGGAGAAAACAGAGGTTCAAAGATATGAGATTACTACTTATTTGCCTAATGTCTCATCAAGTGGCAGAACTGGAAGTAAGAAGTATAATTTTTATGCTTGCTGTTCAAATTACTCCTCAGCCAAAAGATGTTAAGAAAACTAGCTTACTCAATTGTGTTGCAACCTGGCTTGGTAACTGTTGTGTGGTTTTTTTTTTTTTTTTTTTTTTTTTTTT
>NW_016810365.1:17000-22308 GCF_001698545.2 Rhinopithecus bieti
TTTTTTTTTTTTTTTTTAAACAGTCTTGAACAGTATAATAATAGCATCTTTAATTTACTGATGGGAAAATTGAGGATCAGCAAAGTTAAGTTGTTTGTCTACAGATCATACAGAATCTCAGGTTTGTCACTAACTCGTGCCTTGATTTTCAGTCTCTTTGGAATTTTGTTTATTTATAAAAGTAAGACTTGGCAAGAGGATTTCTAGAAGTCTTCCCTACTGGTTTTGCTGTAACTGATTTACTTTTCTAAAATGTCAAGTTGGCATCTTGCATTCATACAGCAGGACTTTGCATTCCAAAACAAATAAGACAAGAACATTGGATTGAAATGGGCAAAACAAAAAGCAGTTTTTATTTCTTAGCCTGTGATTCATAAATGACAACTGATCCTTCATGTAATTATTCACTATTTCAACCATGGAGTATAGTTGTCCCAAACAAGGGCACCCCCAGCATAACCTAGATTTCAATGATAGCTCTGCCTTTTACTGGCTGTGGAACCATAGCAGATTAACCTTTTGGGATTTGATATCCTCATCTGTGAAATTAAGTTAATGATACCTGACCCTTTAAAGCTGTTATGAAGATTAACCAAGATGTTTAGCAAGCGCCCAGTACAGAGTTCATTCTTACTAACTGCAATTGCCATTATTATTGTTATTATTATTATTAATTCATTCAATTTGGCAAATAGTTACTGAATTCTTAGGATAAAAGTAGATATGAAAGAGCTTTTTAATCTATAAAATATAAGAAATTATTCACTGTTGAGCAAAATCCTAACATATGATAAGAACAAAATAAATATTTGGTGCATGAATAAATAAAGTTTTCACTCCGAGAAGAACTGGCTCAGAAAAATAATTTATGTATCTGTTCTAGCATAGTACCTAGTTTCCATGATCAGCTGTGCTTATATAAAAATACTAGGCTCTTATTTTAAAATCAAACTTTAATTGTTTTATATTTATAGAAAACCAAATAAACAAAACAAAGGGTCAGACACTGGAGCACCAAGTCTAATGGAGGAGACAGGCAAGTTCTCAGATAACTCTAAATTGTAGTTATTAGTGTTGAAAAAAAATAATGACTGAAGGATTAGGGGACCAGGGTGGGGAATGGAATGGGAAAGGGCAGACGAGTAATCATCTAGGAATCAGGTCAGCTTCAGAGAGCTGGTGTCATTTTAACTGAATATTGAAAGAGAAGATGATATTATAAGTCAGCATGGGTTTAGAAAAAGTATCCCAGTCAGAAGGAACAGCAAGTACAAGGACACTAAGGAGTGAAAAAACTTGATGTGCTCAGGAAAAAGAAATCATATTGGTGTGACATTAGTATAGGGTGGTCCTAGAGTGGTAATAAGCAGGTTTGAAAACATAAGCATAAACTACATCATGGAGGGGATGGTATATGTTTAGTGCGTATCATTTTGTAGGTGAAACTGGCTTACAGAGTAGTCTCAACAGTAGGAATGGTAGGATAAAATGGTTTGAATTTATTATTCAGTCTTTAAATTATGTTCTGTTTAGTTCTCTTTTCTTGATGATATCTTGGATGGATGCTATATTATTCTAGTTACTTGCAGATATTTGGAGTAAGTCAAATCCAGTTTAAAATATAACTTTATATTCATTTTAAGTAATATGTGCCCCCTTCCCTTGGCCCAGGATCAGATAATGGTTTAAAATACTTGGAGTGTAAAGGGGTCTACTTCCTTTTGCACTCATAACACCTGAATGGCATGGCAGGCAACTCTATCCAATCCTGACTCTTATAGCATGACAGGCTACACATGCTAGAGCTTCCAGCTTCTGCCAGAACTGTATAGGCAGGCACATCTCTGTGTTCCCCTAAGAAGTACTTGGATAGCAGAATGGAGTGACTCAGCGAGAATATGGTCTGTCTGCCAACTGTAGTCCCTGCCTGAGGGAGCGCTGTGGAGCAGAACACTCAACAAAAGATATGTGAGCATGGAGTCATGTAATCAGAGGGGGCTACCCCAAGATCCAGGAGTGGACTAGATCCAAAACAAATCAACTGAGCTCACCATATACTACAATCAAACCACCAAGGGTATCAAAGAAGAGAAAAACAAAAACCCATCTGAAGGACAGTAACTTCAAAATTTGAGGGAACATCAGCCCATACATATGAGAAAAAAATAGTGCAAGAACTCCAGTGACTCAAAAAGCCAGAATGTACTCTTAACTCCAAACCATTGCACCATTTCTCCAGCAACGGTCCTTAGCCAGGCTGAAATGGTTGAAATGTCAGAAATAGAATTCAGAATACAGAAAGAAAGACAGATCATTGACATTTAGGAAGAAAGTTGAAACCTACTTCAAGGAATCTAAGGAATACAAGAAAATGATGCAGAAGCAAGGGATAAAATGCACATCTTAAGAAAGAACCACACTGATCTAATAGAGCTAAAAAAACACTTCAAGAATTTTAGAATACAATCAGAAATATTAACAACAGAATTGACCAAGCTGAGAAAAGAATCTCAAAGTTCCAAAATTGTTTATCTGGATTAAGCCAGTCAAACAATAATAAATAAAAAACAATAAAGAAGAATGAAGAAAAGTGAAATATAGGATTATGTAAAGACACCAAATATATGACACATTGGTGTCCCTGAAAGAGAAGGATAGAAAGTAAGCAACTTGGAAAACATATTTCAGGATATCATACATGAATGTTTTCCCAACCTTGCCATAGAGGCCAACATTCAAATACAGGAAATACAGAGAACTAATGTGAGATGATCAACAGAGTGACTATCCCCAAGATATATAGTTACCAGATTCTGCAAGACAGAAATAAAAAAGAATAAAGGCAGCTAGAGAGGAGAAGGTCACATACAAAGAGAAGTCCATCAAACTAACAGCAGAGTTCTCAGCAGAAACGTACAAGCCAGAAGAGATTGGGGGTCTATATTTGGTATTCTTAAAGAAAAGAAATTCCAAACAAGAATTTCGTATTCAGCAAACCTAAGCTTCATAACCAAAGTAGAAATAAGATCCTTTTCAGACAAGCAAATGCTGAGGAAATTTGTTACCACCAGACCTGCCTTACAATAGCTATTGAAGGAAGTACTAAATATGAAAAGAAAAGACTGTTAAAGGCCATTACAGAAACACACTGAAGTACACAGACCGCTGACACTGTAAAGTAACCACACTAATAAGTCTACATTCAAGGTTAGTATTGTTATGTGTGGATTTCATCCTGTCATCATGATGTCAGCTTGAATGTAAATGGGTTAAATGCTCCAATTAAAAGGCACAGAGTGGCAAGCACGATAAATAACCAAGACTCATTGCTCTGCTGTCTTCAAGAGACCCATCTCACATGAAATGACACACATAGCCTCAAAATAAAGGGATGGAAAAAAATCTACCAAGAAAATAGAAAACAAAAAACGTAGGGGTTGCATTCCTAGTTTCTGACAAGAAATATTTTAAAGCAGCAAAGATTAAAAAAGATAAAAGAAGGGCATTACAAAATGATAAAGGGTTCAATTCAACAAGATCTAAACATAATATGCTCCCAATACAGGAGTACCCAGATTTATAAATCAAGTTCTTGGAGACCTTCAAAGATACTTAGGCTCCCACAAAGTAATACTGAGAGACTTTAACACCACATTGACCATAATAGACAGATTATCAAGACAGGAAATTAACAAAGTTATTTAGGACCTGAAATCAGCACTGGATCAAATAGACCTGATAGACATTGGGAGATCGCTCCACAAAAAAAAAAAAAAAAAAAAAAAAAAAAAAAAAAAAAAAAAAAAAAAAAAAAAAAAAAAAAACAGAATATACCTTCTTCTCATTGCCACATGGCACATACTCTAAAATTAGTCACATAATCAGAAGTAAAACACGCCTCAGCAAATGCAAAAGAAGTGAAATTATAACAAACAGTCTCTCAGACCACAACACAATCAAATTAAAATTAAGACTAACAAATTCACTCAAAACCATACAATTACATGGATATTGAATAACCTGCTCCTGGATGACTTTTAGGTAAATAATAAATTTAAGGCTTATATCTAGATGTTCTTTGAAACTAATGAGAACAAAGATACAATGTGCCAGAATTTCTGGGACACAGTTAAGGCAATGTTAACAGGGAAATTTATAGCACTAAATGCCCATATCAAAAGTTAGAAAGATCTCAGTTTAACAACATAACTTCACAACTAAAAGAACTGGAGAAGCAATAGAAAACCAACCCCAAAGCTAGCAGAAGACAATAAAACAACCAAAACCAGAACCTAACTGAAGGATATTGAGACATTAAAAAATTCAAAAGATCAATAAATCCAAGATGTGTTTTCTTAAAGAGTAATGAAATAAATAGACTGCTAGCTAGACTAGTAAAGAAGAGAGAAGATCTAAATAAACACACTCAAACACCAAGGGTGATAATACAACTGACCCCACAGAAATACAAAGAAGTATCAGAGAATATTATGAACACCTATATGCAGATAAACTAGAAAATCTAGAACAAATAGATAAATTTCTGACCACATACACCCTCCCAAGACTGAACCAGGAAGAAATTGAATCCCTGAATATACCAATAACAAGCTCTGAAACTAAGTCAGTAACAAATAGACTACCAACCAAAAAAAAAGTCCAGGACCAGACAGATTAACAGGTAAATATTACCAGTTGTATAAAGAAGAACTGGTGCCATAACTGCTGAAACTATTCCAAAAAATTGAGAAGAAGGGACTTCTCCCCAACTCATTCTATAAGGCCAGCATCATTCTAATACCAAAATTTGGTAGAGATACAACAAAGAAAGAAAACTTCAGGTCAATATCTTTGATGAACACTGATGCAAAATACTCAACAAAATGCTGGTCAACCTAGTCAAACAGCACATCAAAAGATAATCCACAATGATCAAGTTGGCTTTATCCCTGAGACGCAAGATTAGTTCAACATATGCAAATCAATAAATATGATTCATCACATAAACAGAACTAAAGACAAAACTACAAGATTATTTCATTAGATGTAAAAAAGACTTTCAATAAAATGCAACGCCCTTTCATGTTAAAACTCTAAATAACCTAGGTATCGAAGAAACATACCTCAAAATAATAAGAGCCATTTATGACAAACACAGCCAACATCATACTAAATGAGCAAAAGCTGGAAACATTCCTCTTGAAAACCATCATAAGACAAGGATGCCCTCACTCACCATTCCTATCAAGATAGTATTGGAGGTCCTAGCCAAGGCAATTAGACAAGAGAAAATAAAAATAAAAATAAA
>NW_016810365.1:25295-35374 GCF_001698545.2 Rhinopithecus bieti
AAAAAAAAAAAAAAAAAAGCAATGGGGGAAAGCCCTCCCTATTCAATAAATGGTGCCAGGGTAACTGGATAGCCATATGCAGAAGACTGAAACTGAACCTCTTTCTTTTATCCTCTGCAAAATTAACTCAAGATGGATTAAAGACTTAAATGTAAAATTCTAAACTATAAGACAACCTAGGCAATACCATTCAGAACATAGGAATGGTCAACAATGTCATGTTGGAGTTGTCAAAAGCAATTGCAACAAAAACAAACACTGACAAGTAAGATTTAATGAAACTAAGGAGCTTCTGCACAGCAAAATAAACTATCAACAGAGTATGCAAACAACCTACAGAATGGGAGAAAAGTTTTGCAAGTTGTGTATCTGATAAAGGTCTGATATTTAGCGTCTATAAGGAATGTTAACAAATTTACAAGAAAAGTAGAAACAACTCCGTTAAAAAGTGGGCAAAGGGCATAACCAGACACTTTTCATAATACATTTTTCATTTGGCCAACAATCATATGAAAAAAAGCTCAATATAACTGATTATTAGCAAAATGCAAATCAAAACTACAATGAGATACCATCTCACACCAGTTAGAAGGGCTATTATTAAAAAGTCAAGAAATAACAAATGCCGGCAAGCTTGCAGAGAAAAAGGAACACTTATACCCTGTTGGTGGGAGTGTAAATTAGTTCAGCCCCTATGGAAGACAGTGTGGTGATTCCTCAGAGACCTAAAAACAGAAATATCATTCAACCCTGTAATTCCATTACTTGGTATATACCCAAAGGAGTAAAAGTTGTTCTATTATGAGACACATGATGTGCGCATATGTTCATTGCAGCACTATTCACAATAGCAAAGACATGGAAGCAATCTACGTGCCCATGAATGGTAGAATGAATTTTTAAAATGTGGTACATATACGTCATGGAATACTTTGCAGCCATCAAAAAGAATGAGATCATGTCCTTGGCAGGAACATGGATGGAGCTAAAGGCCGTTATCCATAGCAAACTAACACAGAAACAGAAAACCAAATACTGCACGATCTTAATTATAAATGGAAGCTAAATTACAGGCACACATGAAAACATATAGAGGAACAACACACACTGGGGCCTATCGGGGACTGCAGGATGGGAGCAAGGAGATGATCAGGAAAAATGACTAATGGGTGCTAGGCTTAATACCTGGGTGATGAAATAATGTGTACAACAAACCTCCATGACATAAATTTACCTATGTAACAAATCTGCACGTACACTCTGGAACTTAAACAAAAGCTAAATCAGAAAGAAGCTGTTAGCAGAGTGCAGCAAGCTTCAGAAATGAAAGATTAGGAAAAGGAATGATAAATTTATCATTCAGGAAATCATAAAAAAGGCAATAACACCAGGTTTCAATCAATAATTGCTTTTACAGAAAAAAAAATAAAATGTATATTATGTACTCATTTTTGTTTCTTTGACTCCTGGCCCACTCTAGAACACAGTTTTTAACATAACCATTTAAACAATAAAAATTTGAACTCAAAAAGGAAAGAAGCAAACATCAAGTATTAACAATAGTAGCAGACACCTCTGGCATCAGTCAAATAGTCTTTACCAAAAGGCACCAGGATGTTGACAATGGCATTTTACTAGGAGAGTAAACTCAGAGACCAGCAGGGAATGCTGAGACTGCTAAGCCAGGGTTTCTTTTTTTCTTTCTTTCTTTCTTTTTTTTCTTTTGTGACAGTCTCGCTCTGTTGCCCAGGATGGAGTGCAGTGGTGTGATCCTGGCTCACTGCAACCTCTGTCTCCCAGGTTCAAGCAATTCTCCTGCCTCAGCCTTCCGAGTAGCTGGGACTACAGGCACGCGCCACCACGCCAGGTTAATTTTTGTATTTTTAGTAAAGACGGGGTTTCACTATGTTGGACAGGCTGGTCTTGAACTCCTGACCTCGTGATCCACCTGCCTCGGCCTCCAAAAGTGCTGGGATTACAGGCGTGAGCCACCACCCCCAGCCGCCAGGGTTTCTTATACTTGGAGTGGAGGAAGACACCTAGAGCTGGAAATATCAACAGAGGTTGGCTCACAGCAATTCACTGTGAGAGATCATTTTGTCTCCTTACTGAAACATTTTCACCATTTGTCTATTGAAGGGCAGGCTGAAGAAGGCAGTTGAAGCTCTCTAAGTGTTCCTGAAGTTATAAAGCAATTCAATTTTTATTATCTGTGGAACAAACACATTGCTGGTGAAAGGGCTATTTAGTTTGAAAGACATCAAATCTGCAAACTATTCTTTTGCCTTGTGGATTCCTCTGGTTCTGCATTGCCCATTTCCTAGACCGAAGTCCGGGAAAGTACTAGCCTTCATTTTTCTTCTACAACAGATTATAGAGCAATATCATCTATTTTAGAGGACAGAAAGGTAGCACAATGCACTTTTAAGTATATGGAATTTAGAAAGCCTTCTTGTGTTCAATTCCTGTCTCTACTACAAACTATTTGTAATTATTAGGCAAGTAACTAGCTCTTTGTATTTCATATTTACCTTCTGTTAAAATAGTGCTAATAGTGGAAATCTATTTTATATGATTGTTGTGAAGATTATATAAGATAATACAATGTAAAATGCTTAGAATAGTGTTTACATAAACATTCGATTTTAAAATTTACAGTACCTTCCTGAAACATTGAATGAAGCCATAATATTCCACTGTGACTTAGCAGAATCAAGCAAATTCACCTCCATGACTTCCACGTTAAATCTGCTTATTATCTTCATTATTCTGTAATAGTGTCCATTTAATGTCTATCTGACAGCATACTATATTGAGGTGCTATTCTAGGCAATGGAGATGCACCAAGGAACAAACAGGGCTTTGCCCTCAATGTAGCTTATAGCCTACCATTTTACAATCTATAATCCAGTTTGAGAACAGATAATAAACAATGAAACACACATGCATACACAAACACACACACACACGTACATATATATGTATATGTTAAAGTTGAGAAAAAATCGTGCTGTAGATCTCTAAGGCATTGACATTTAAACCAATCCCTGCAGACCAGCAATAGGAAGAGGAGAAGGAGGATTATTCTACTCACAAGGAATTTAGAACTTGAAATGGAGCAGAGTGGACAAGAGGAAGAATAGCTAAAGCAAGACTGAAGGAAATCCTTATTATTTAATAATATATAGACCATAATTAGAACTTTGGATTTTATTTATCATGTAGTGGGATCTTTAGGACACCACAGTTGTTGTTATTTTATTTTTTTAGACGGAGTCTCTCTCTGTCACCAGGCTGGAGTGCAGTGGCACAATCTCGGCTCACTGCAACCTCTGCCTCCTGGGTTCAAGCAGTTCTCCTGCCTCAGTCTCCCGAGTAGCTGGGACTACAGGCCTGCACCACCACCACACCCAGCTAATTTTTGTATTTTTAGTGCACACAGAGTTTCACCATGTTGGCCAGGATAGTCTCCATCTCTTAACCTTGTGATCCACCAGCCTTGGCCTCCCAAAGTGCTGGGATTACAAGCGTGACCCACAGCGCCCGGCCTTAGGACACCATGTTTTTATTCAGGATAAATCGCTTTAGTAAGTGGGTAAGCTGCGGAGCTATATTCTGAGATAGAGAAAGCTAGGTGAGTACCATGTTTAAGGAGAAAAGCAAGAGTTCTGTTTTGAAGATGTTAATTTCTAGATGCCTATGAGACGTTCATGAAATGGTGTCGGGTAAACAGATGTATAAACAAATGAGAAGTATGAGTGTGAAGGAATTGGGCTGGAGATATCCATTTGGAAGTTGTCAACATGTAGATTATGTTACCGGTTGAGGTTAGTTGTTCAGGTTCTCTGTGTTTTGAACAAAGAATTGGACAAAATGAACAAGCAAGGCAGTCAAAGCACAGATTTATTTTAAACCAAAGTACACTCTACAGGGTGGGAACGGGCTCAAGCAAGCAGCTCAAGAGCTCTGGTTACAGAATTTTCTGGGGTTTACATACCCTCTAGGGATTTCCCATGGGTTCACGCTAGTGGCCCCATGAACAGTCTGATTGGTTGAAGAGTAGGCCTGCCACCAGACTGATTGGTTGCAGGAGTGGACCAATCAGAGGTACTTTCATTCTCCAACTACCAGGCTGATTGGTTGCAGGAGTGGACCAATCAGAGGTACTTTCATTCTCCAACTGTCACGTAGCAACTGCCACACAGCAAAAGAAAGGGTTACAACTGCCAGGCAGCAACTACCATGCAGAAAAAGGAGGGTTGAAAATGGAGTAGCCTCTGATATCCAGTCAGCATGAAGTCCTGGGATTATAGGCGTGAGCCACCACATGCAGCCAGAAAGATGAATAGCCAGAAAAGTGAATATTTTGAAAAGTAAGTTGTGGTTATATGTGTCATGTGCTACTGAGAGTTGGAAGGAGTTTGGGGGAAAAAGCACCATTGGATTGGCACCATGGAGGTCACTGGTGACTTTGACAACGGCTATTTCAATGGAATGATAGGAACAGAAGTCAGGTTAGATGGACTGAGGAGTGAAAGGGAGATATGGAAGTGAATGTAAGGAGGAGAGTCAGCAGCTGTTTTTGGAGGTTTGGGTATGAAGGAAGGTAAAAGCAAAATTTTAACTGAAAGGGAATGTGGGATCCTGTGCAAATTTATTGTTGTTGAGAGTTTTATTGACGTATAATTCATATACCATCCAATTCACCAAATTGAAGTGCATAATTGTTTCAAATATATTAACAGAGTTGTGCAACAAACACCATTATCATAATTTAGAACATGTTCATCATTCCCCAAATTTGTACTACCTACTCTTCCCACTCCCTTGTTCCTAGCAGTCACTGATCAAGTTTTTGCCACAATGGATTTCCCTATTCTGGATATTTCATATTGATGGACTCACAAAATATAAAGTTTTCTGGTCTGTATTCTTTCACTAAAGAATAAAGTGTTCATGGTTTATCCATGATGCTGAATGTACAAGTAGTGCGTTCCTTTTTATTCTTAAATAAAATCATTGTAAACTATACCAAATTTTAGTTATCAGTTAGTGGAAATTTTAGTTTTTTATGCTTTTGTTTATTATGAATAACACTGCCATGAACATTCATGTACAAATTTTTGTGTAGACATGTGTAGAATTCCTGCATCAATGGTAGTTCTGTTTAACATTTTGAGGAATTAATAAACTGTTTGCCAAAAAGCTGCACAACTTTACATTTCCACCTGTAATATATGATGGTTCCAATTTCTCCATATACTCACCAACATGTGTTATTGTGTGTCATTCTGATTATAGCCACTCCAGTGAATGTGAAGTGGTATTATGGTTTTGATTCCATTTTCTCTTATGACTAATTATGTCGAGCAGCTTTTCATATGCTTACTGGCCATTGATATATTCTTTGGAAAATTTATACTCTAATTCTATTTTACTTTTAATTGGTTTGTTTGTCTTTTATTATTGATCTGTAAGGGCCATTTATATGTTCTGAATTCTAGGTTCTTGTCAGATATATGATTTGCAAATATTTTCTATTTTGTGGGTTGTCTCTTCCCTTCTATGACAGTGGCCTTTAATGCAAAAGTTTCTAATTTCAATGAAGTTCAATTTATGTATTTTTCTTTTATCACCTGTTCTTTTGGTGTTGTCTCTAAAACAAAACAGCCTGGCATACAAGGTAATGAAGCTTTAACCCGGTTTCCGTCTACGAATTTTATGACTGTTTTAGCTCTTACATTTAAGTCTTTAATTCATTTTTAGTTAATTTTTCTATATAGCGCAAGCGCAGGGTGTTCTCTTTTATGCTATTTGATTTACTTGGGACTGTTTAGTGGTTTCAGCGATTAGTTGTTGAAAAGGACTACCTTTTTACTTTTTTTTTTTTTTTTCCTTTTGAGATGGAATCTCACTTGTCACGCCAGCCTGAGTGCATTGGGGACACTTACAGGCTCCTACCACCGTAACCGGGCTAGGTTTTGTTTGTTTATTTTGTTTTGCTTTAGTAGAGATGGGGTTTCACCATGTTGTCCTAGGGCTGGCTCGCAACCTTGCTGACTCAAATCCTCCCTGACCTCAAGTGGATCCTCCCCTCAGGCCTCCCACATGCTGGGATTAAAGGTGTGGCGCAATGCACCTGCCTGGAAAAACTATTCTTAACCTATAGAATAGTTCCTTCACCCTTATTGAATATCAGTTGATCCATAGATGTGTGAATACTTGAAATTCTCAAGTGCTGTCCAGTTGATGCCTTTCTATCTTGTACTGTGTATGGCCAGTACTGTGATGCCAGGTCGTGATCACTTGAGCTTGCTGTAGACGGTTTTTGAAACTGTTAGAAAATGGTAAGTTCTTCAACTTTGTTCTTTTTCGAAGATTGTTTTGGCTATTATGGGTTCCTTAATTTATATGCATTTAAGTTCAGCATTTCATGCGCAAAAAAATCTCAACTGGATTTTAATAAGATTAATTGAAGCTGCAGTTATTCAGGAGTATTGCACCAACAATATTATTCTTTCTAACCCATGAGAAGTATAATATTTTTCATTCATTTGTTTTCGTTTATTGCTACATTTTGTTTAGCTTATCAGTTTACAAGTTTCTGCTTTTTGTTGTAAATTTGTTATAAGTATGTTACTCTTTTTGATACTATTATGAATGGAATTTTTTAAGTTTCCTTCCATCATGGCTACTAGTGTATAGGAATAAAACTTACTTTATAAATACATTCATCTTATTTATCACAGTACTTGAAGTTTTAGGCAGTTAAGTAATGCAACAAAAAGAATAAAAAGCATATGAATTGGGAAAAAAGAAAAACATTTTAAGTGTGCTAAATTACACTGACTTTTCCATTTTAAACTTGTTAATTTTATATTATGTGACTTTTACATTAATTTAAACAAAGAAAAGAGAAAAAAGAAAACAACGGTAAAAAAGTCAACCTAATTTGAAAATGAGCAAAAGACATAAACAAATGATATTTCACTGAAGAAGATATGCAGATAACCAATTAGCATGGGAAAAATATTCAACGTTAATAGCCATCATTAAAATCTCAATGAAATACAACTACACACCTCCCATAGTGACTGAGGTAAAATATTAATAAATAATAATTACATCAAATGCTGGTGAGGAGGGACAGACCCTGGATCACTCATACATTACTGATGGGAATGTAAAATAATATAGCCACACTGGAAAACAGCTTGACAATTTTTTGAAAACGAAGTATGCAAATACTCTGCAACTTGGTAATGACATTCTTGGACATTTTCTCTGGAGAAATGAAAATCTATGTTCACACAAAAACCTGTATCAGAATGTTAATAACAGCTTTGCTTGCTATGCTTAAATAAACTGTAGCACATTTATATTATGTTTACTACTTAGCAATAAAATACATCATGAAACCACAGTGGTGGCTAATATTGAGTGTCAACTTGATTAGGTTGAAAGATGCAAAGTATTATTCATGGGTGTGTCTGTGAGGGTGTTGGCCAAAGAAGATTAACATTTGAGTCAGTGGACTGGGAAAGGCAGACCCATCCTCAATCTGGGTGGGCACAATCTAATAAGCTGCCAGCACGGCAAGAATAAAAGCAGGCAGAAGAACATGGAAAAACTAGACTGGTTTAATCTTCTGGCCTACATCTTTCTGTCATGCTGGATAGTTCCTACCCTTGAACGTTGAAATCCAAGTTCTTCAGCTTTGGGACTCGGACTGGCTTCCTTGATCCTCAACTTGCAGATGGCCTAATGTGGGACTTTACTCTGTGATGGTGTGAGTCAATATTCCTTAATAAACTCCTCTTTATATATACTTCTATCTTATTAGTTCTGTCCCTCTAGAAAACCCTAATACAAACGTTCGTACCAGGAATGGTTCTAAAGGAACAGAGTATTAAGGATGGGGTTCTTTCATTGGTTTTGGGGTTTATGGAGTTGGAATCTTAATATGATTAGACCCCAAAATGCTAAGGACTCTACTTCTAATAGTATAAAGAACACTGATAGTCCTTGAAATGAACTGTTTTGAGAGTTATGCAAAACAAATGCATTTGATATTCCTAAGAGTTTAGTGACTCTATACATAATACCTTTGACCATATGTGGAGAACCAAGGAATATAATAAAGTTGGTTGGTTGCCCCTAAGTTAACTGGACAAAGTGAGGAAAGAAAATGATAAACTCAGGGATTCTGTCTCCCAACTTAAAAAGCACATACTGAGCCTCAAATCTTCTAAGATTGCCCTGAACAAGAGTCTTATCTCCCGTAGAGAAAGAGCTGAAATTGTGGAAAATCAGACACAAGTTCTTATCATGATAGTGGGTGACCTGTAACGAAAGGTGCATGCACAACCTCACCAGTTGTCTACCATTAAATTGAGGTAATTGATTGGAAAAGAATGGGACCCTGAAACTTGAAATGGGGACATATGAGAAGACCCTGATGAAGCTGGGGACACTGAGCTTGTACAATTTGATGAGCCTTTATTGCCAGAGGAAAGAACTTCCTTATCCCCGTGTTGGCAACATCCCCTCCCTGACCCATGCTGCCATCAGCCTTTTTATTTTTGTCTGAGAAGATAAACTCTGAACTGCCTGAGACAACAGTGATGGTCTCCCCTGAGGCAAATTCCAGGCAAGACAATGTTGATTCTCCTCAGGAAACGCACCCAACACCTGTTTGCTTCTAGGCCTATAACTTGACTAAAGTCCCTACTGGCCCCTAGAGGAGAGTGTGATTCATGAGGAAGTGCATGACACTCTAAAAAAAAACTGGTTGAGTTTTCTAATCACATAAAGCAGAAACCTGGAGAACAGGCATGGGAATGGATATTAAGCATGCGGGATAATAGTGGAAGGAACATAAAGTTAGATAAGGCTAAATTAATTGATTTGGGCCAAATAAGCAGGGATTCTGCATTTAATGTTGTAGCTTGGGAGTTAAAAAAAGGCTCTAATAGTTAATTTGCTTGGTTAGCTGAAATATGGAGTGAGAGATGGCCTGCCATGAGCGAGCTGAAAATGCCCAACGTTCTTTGGTTTAATGTAGAGGAAGAGATCCAAAGGTTTATGGAGACTGGGATGCTGGAGTCCATTAGTCATATTTAGACCTATTCATCCCAGCTGGGAGAGTCCAAAAGATATACCCTTGATCAATGCTTTGTGGAATAGATTTGTGAAAGCAGCACCTGCATCCTTGAAGAGCTTTGTGATTGCTCTTCTCTGTATGCCAGATCTCACAGTGGGAACCCCATCACTCAACTACAAAATTTAAATGCAATGAGAATAATTGGATCCTAAGGTGGCAGCGCCCAAGTGGCAGCATTCAACCCTCAAAGGCAAGGTGGGCGTAGCTACCATAATGGACAGGAGAGGCAAAGCACCAATCGGAATATCCTGATTTATATAGAAATATTGCATTGACTAACTAATCATGGTATTCCCAGAAGTAAAATAGATAGGAAGCCTACTGCATTCTTGCTTAATTACATAAGCAGAAAACTTCCAGGTTGAGTGAACCAAAGGGTAATTTGAATTGTAAAAACAGAGAGTCATGGACTTTCAATCAACTACCAGACTTGGACCACTTTACAGACCCAGAATCCCTTGAGTGAAGGGGAGGCCATATCCCTTTGAGGAAGGACCCCACTACATAATTGAAAATATATGCTGTTTTTTTTTTTTTTTTATTTTTATTATTATACTTTAAGTTCTAGGGTACATGTGCATAACATGCAGGTTTGTTACATATGTATATTTGTGCCATGTTGGTGTGCTGCACCCATCAACTCATCAGCACCCATCAACTCGTCATTTAAATCAGGTATAACTCCCAATGCAATCCCCCCCCACCATGATAGGGCCCAGTGTGTGATTTTCCCCTTCCCGAGTCCAAGTGATCTCAGTGCTCAGTTCCCACCTATAAGTGAGAACATGCGGTGTTTGGTTTTCTGTTCTTGTGATAGTTTGCTAAGAATGCTGGTTTCCAGATGCATTCATGTCCCTACAAAGGACACAAACTCATCCTTTTTTATGGCTGCATAGTATTCCATGATGTATATGTG
>NW_016810365.1:39532-50403 GCF_001698545.2 Rhinopithecus bieti
CCGTATTTCTCGTGTCATGGTTTTCATCTCTGTCATTTCGTTTATGACCTTCTCTGCATTAATTATTCTAGCTATCAATTCTTCCACTCTTTTTTCAAGATTTTTAGTTTCTTTGCGCTGGGTACGTAATTCCTCCTTTAGCTCTGAGAAGTTTGATGGCTTGAAGAAGCCTACTTCTCTCATCTCATCAAAGTCATTCTCCATACAGCTTTGATCTGTTGCTGGCGATGAGCTGCGCTCCTTTGCAGGGGGAGATGCACTGTTATTTTTTGAATTTCCAGCTTTTCTGCCCTGCTTCTTCCCCATCTTTGTGGTTTTATCTGTCTCTGGTCTTTGATGATGGTGATGTACTGATGGGGTTTTGGTGTAGGTGTCCTTCCTGTTTGATAGTTTTCCTTCTAACAGTTAGGACCCTCGGCTGTAGGTCTGTTGGAGATTGCTTGAGTTCCACTCCAGACCCTGTTTGCCTGGGTATCAGCAGCAGATTCTCAGTTGAAAATGCATAAATCACCGATCTTCTGTGTCCCTCGCACTGGAATTTGGAGACTGGAGCTGTTCCTATTCGGCCATCTTGCTGCCCCCCTCCGAAAATATATGCTGTTTACCTTCCTCCCATCCTTCCCCATGTAGACCTCTGGCTTTTTCCGAGGATAACTGTGAATTGGAGAAAGGCAAACAATCAGACATTTTGGGGACTACTGGATACTGGCTCTGAACTGACATTGATTCCTGGGAACCCAAAAAGTCATTGTGATCCTCCAGTTAATGTAGGAGCTTATGGAGATCAGGGAATTAATGGAGTTTTAGCTCAGATCTGACCTACAGTGGATCCAGTGGGTGCCTGGACTCATTCTCTGGTCATTTTCTCAATGCCAGAATGCATAATTGGCATAGACATACTCAGCAGCTAGCAGAACCCCCACATTGGCTCCCTGACTGGCAGGATGAGGGCTATTATTGTGGGAAAAGCCAAATGGAAACCATTAGAGCTGCCTCTACCTAGAAAAAATAGTAAATCAAAAACAATACTGAATCCCTAAAGGGATTGCAGAGATTAGTGTCACCATCAAGGACTTGAAAAATGAGGGGGTGGTGATTCCCGGAACATTCCCATTTAACTATCCTATTTGGACTATGCCGAAGACAGATGGATCTTGGAGAATGACTGTGGATTATCATAAGTTTAACTAAGTGGTGAATCCAGTTGCAGCTGCTGTACCAGATGTGGTTTCATTGTTTGAGGAAATTAACACATCTCCTGGTAACTGGTATGCAGCTATTGATTTGGCAAATGCCTTTTTCTCCATTCTTGTCCATAAGGCCCAGCAGAAGCAATTTACCTTCAGCTGGCAAGGGTAGAAATATACCTTTACTGTCTTACCTCAGAAGTACATAAACTCTTCAGCTTTGTATCATAATCTTGTTTGGAGAGACCTTGATTGATTTTCCCTCACACAAAATATCACATTGGTCCATTACATTGATGACATTGTGATTGGATCCAGTGAGTGAGAAGTAGCAAACACACAGGACTTATTGTGAGACGTTTGCATGCCAGAGGATGGGAAATAAATCTAACTAAAATTCAGTGACCTTCTAGTTCAGTAAAATTTATAGGGATCCAGTGGTACCGGACCTGTGGTGATATTTCTTCTAAGGTGAAAGATAAGTTGTTGCATTTGACCCCTCCTACAACCAAGAACAAAGCAGAACACCTAGTGGGCTCGTGGATTTTGGAGGCAACACATTCCTCATTTGGGTGTGTTACTCTGGCCCATTTATTGAGTGACTCAAACAGCTGCCAGTTTTGACTGGAGTCCAGAACAGGAGAAATTTCTGCAATAGTTCCAGGCTGCTGTGCAAGTTTCTTTGCCACTTTAGTCATATGACCCAGCAGATCCAATGGTGTTTGTTTGACGCCTTTGGCAAGCCCCCATAGGTGAGTCAAAGTGGAAGCCTCTAGGATTTTGGAGCAAGGCCGTGCCACCTTCTGCTGACAACTACTCTCTTTTTGAGAGACAGCTCTTGGCCTGTAACTGGGCCTTGGTAGAAATTGGACATTTGACTGTGGGTCATCAAGTCACCATGTGACCTGAACTGCCTATCATGAACTGGGTGCTTTCTGACCGATTTAGCCATAAAGTGGCACGTGCACAGCGGCATTCTATCATCAAATGGAAGTGGTATATGTGTGATCTGGCTTGAGCAGGTCCTGACGGCACAAGTTACATGAGGAAGTGGCTCAAATGCCCATGGTTCCCACTCCTGTCACCCTGCCTTCTCTCCCCTAGCTTTCACCGATGGCCTCATGGGAAGTTACCTATGATCAGTTGACAGAGGAAGAGAAGAGTAGGGACTGGTTTACAGATGACTCTGCATGATATGCAGGCACCATCTGAAAGTGGTCAGCTGCAACACTCCAACCCTGTTCTGGGACATCCCTGAAGGGCAGTGGCAAAGGGAAATCTTTCCAGTGGGCAGAACTTTGAGCAGTGCACCATATTATGCACTTTGCTTGGAAGGAGAAATGGCCACATGTGCGATTATATACTGAGTCATGGGCTAAAGCCAATGGTTTGGCTAAATTGTCAGTGACTTGGAAGAAGAAAGATTGGAAAACTGATTACAAATTTGGGGAAAATGTATGTAAATGGACCTCTCTAAGTGGTCAAAAACTGAGAAGAAATTTGTATCTAATCTGAGTGTTCACCAAAGGGTGACCTCAGCAGAGGAGGATTTTAATAATCAAGTGGATATTATTATTTGTTGTGTAGATACAATTCAGCATCTTTTCTCAGCCACCCCTGCCATTGCCCAATGAGTCCATGAACAAAGTGGCAATATTGGCAGGGATGGAGGCTATGCATGGGCTCAGAAACATAGATTTCCACTCTCCAAGGCTGATCTGGCTGCAGCCACTGATGAGTACCTAATTTGCCAACAGCAGAGAGACCAACATTGAGTCCTCGATATGGCACTATTCCTCGGTGTGATCAGCCAGCTTCTTGGTGGCAGGTTGATTATATTGAATGTCTTCCATCATGGAAAAGGCAGTGGCTTGTCCTTACTGGAATAGACACTTACTCTGGATATGGGTTTGCCTATCCTGCATGCAGTGCTTCTGCCAAGACTACCATCTGTGGACTCACAGAATGCCTTATCCACCATCATGGTATTTCACATAGCATTGCCTCTGACCAAGGCACACACTTTACAGCTAAGAAAGTGCAGCAGTGGGCTGATGCTGAGGAATTCACTGGTCTCACCATATTCTCAATCATCCTGAAGCAGCTGGATTGATAGAATAGTGTAATGGCCTTTTGAAGTCACAATTATAATGCCAACTAGGTGACAATACTTTGCAGGGATGTGGCAAAGTTCTCCAGAAGGCTGTTTGCTCTGAATTAGCATCCAATGTATGGTACTAATTCTCCCATAGCCAAGATTCAAGGATCCAGGAATCAAGGGGTGGAAGTGAAAGTGACACAACTTGCCATCACCCCTAGTGACCTATTAGAAAAATTTTTGCTTTCTGTTCCCATGACATTGCGTCCTGCTGGCCTAGAGGACTTAGTTATAGAGGAAGGAATGCTGTCACCAGGAGATACCACCAGATTCCAATAAACTGGAAGTTAAGATTGCCACCTGGCCATTTTGGGCTGCTCCTACTTCTAAGTGAACAGGCTAAGAAGTGAGTTACAGTAGTTACAGTGTAGGCTGGGGTGATTGACCTTGACTTTAAAGATGAAATCAGTCTACTACTCCACAAAGGAGGTAAGGAAGAGTATGCACAGAATACAGGAGATCCATTAAGGCATCTCTTACTATTACCATGCTCAGTGATTAAGGTCAATGGGAAAATAGAACAGCCCAGTCCAGGAAGAACTACAAATGGCACAGACCCTTCAGGAATGAAGGTTTGGGTCACTCCACCAGGCAAAAAACCATGACCTGCTGGAGTGCTTGCTGAAAGCAAAGGGAATGCAGAATGGGTAGTTGAAGAAGGTTGTTATCAATACCAGCTATGACCACCTGACCAGTTGCAGAAACAAGGACTGTAATTGTCATGAGTATTTCCTTCTTCTTTTGCTAAGAACGTGTTTGTGCATGTATACACTTGTACTAAGAAGATATTTTCATTTTATTTCCTTTCTTTTTTGTTTATCATGTGACATCACATTTATTGACTTCATATCAACCTTTAAGTGTTGTTAACTTTATGCAATAATATTTGGTTGGGGATTGGTGCATTTCTGGTTGTAGGAAGAAAAGCTGTATTATGTTAGGTGTAATTATGAACTTTTATTGTTTTATTTGAAGATTGTATATAATTTCAGGAGATGTGTATGGTTCAAGTTGAAAAGGTGTGAACTTTTGATGGTAAATATTGAGTGCCAACTTGTTTGGATTGAAGGATGCAAAGTGTTGTTCTTGGGTGCGTCTGTGAGAGTGTTGCCAAAAGAGATGAACATTTGAAGTAGTGAACTGGGAGACACAGGCCCACCCTCAATCTAGGTGGGCACCATCTAATCAGCTGCCAGCATGGCTAGGATAAAAGCAGGCAGAAGAACATGCAAATGGTAGACTGGCTTAAGTCTTCTGACCTACATCTTTCTCCTGTGCTGGTTTCTTCCTGCCCTCAAACGTTGGACTCCAAGTTCTCAACCTTTTGGACTCTTGGACCTTCAACCCCAGACTGAAGGCTACACTGTCTGCTTCCCTACTTTTGAGGTTTTGTGATTGGGACTGGTTTCCTTGCTCCTTAGTTTGCAGATGACCTATTGTGGGACTTCACCTTGTGATTGTATGAGCCAGTACTGCTTTATAAACTCCCCTTTATATGTACACCTATACTATTAGTTCTGTCCCTCTAAAGAACCCTAATACATACAGCTACACAATAACCTGCAAATAAGGTCTGCTTTGCTCCCTCCAGAATCGTTGACTGAGGTACCACACTGGAAATGTGGGCTGCCATCTTGAAAACCACTGCTGAGCCAGTGAGAAATGGAAAATGAAAATAAAAAAAGTCTCAATGTTTTAATTATTTTAAGTTGCTTTTGTCTTTACTTGGTGTCCACTTGTTTGTTGTAAACATGTGACTGTTTTACAGAGTCTGAAAAATTTTGTTCTGACAGTTTCTATTTTCATATAAATGTCTATGTGGATGAACAGGAGCTTAGAATTCCTTGCTCAGTCATTTTGCTGACATCACTTGTTAGGTTACATTTTGTCTCTTAAGATAACTAGGTCACTTCATTATACTTACTCCATGCTCTCACTTCCATGCTGGTCCCTGTCTGTTCTCTTCTCCTCTAGCTGCTACAGCTCCCTACACCCAGCCAAGATCACATAACATAACCTTTTTTGTCCTCACATAACCCTTTTTGTCCTCACCTCCATCCAAAATTATGTGTGCTTTTCACACAATTTCTGTGAGTAGTGGGCTTATTTATATCCCTGCCTTTATTATTCACTGCATTAGTCTGTTCTCACACTGCTAGTAAAAATACATACCCAAAACTGGGTAATTTATAAAGAAAAAGAAGTTTAATGGACTCACAGTTCTACATGGCTGAGGAGGCCTCACAATCATGGAGGAAGGTAAAGGAGGAGAAAGGCATGTCTTACATGACAGCAGGCAAGAAGAGCCAGTGGAACTTCCCTTTATAAAACCATCAGATCTTTTGAAACTTATTCACTATAATGAGAAAGACCCGCTCCCATGATTCAATTACCTCCCACCGGGTTCCTCCCAAAACATGTGGAAATTATGTGAGCTACAATAAAGATGAGATTTGGGTGGGGACACAGCCAAACCATATTATTCACTCACTCATTCGGCACACAGACATTTTGTTTCTACTGCATGCCAATTACTGTGGGACATACAAGGAATACAGTAATAAAAATAAAAGTTTTCCTTGAAGGTTCAGCCTTGGCTAGATCCAGGGCAATAGAGACCTAGAGATAGAGTATGGAGCCACCTTAAGTATCTTACCTTTTGAAGTTTAACAACAGTCACTGTTCAGAACTCGTCCTCAACCCTTAATTTTGAACTCCAAATTCATTTCTGGAGTTCAATCTCTTCTTGTCGCTCTGTGAACCTGCTTTCTCTTGCTACCAGAATGTGAGACCTTGCCCAGCTTAAGACTGCCATGTCCGCATGTCTTTCACCCCATACTCCAGTTGCTATTGTTATCACATACAGACATCTCTCATTATATGAATTCAATCATCTTTTAAATCCATGCTGGATGGTACATTTTTGAATTGTGAGAACTACACTATAGTGTCACAGTCCATTTTTTTGTGGCTTATAAGAGATCACCCCAAACTTGGTAATTTTTAAGAAGAAGGAATATATTTCTATGGTTATGGAGTCTGGGAAGTCTAGTTTTGAGGGGAAAAGAACTGGAGAGAGCCTTCTTGCTGGTGGAGACGCTCTACAGTGTTCTGAGGTGGTGAAGGAAATTACATAGCAAAAATTGGAGGTTGAGTATGTTAATGTGCTAAGTCAGGCCTCTCATCTGTTCTTATAAAGCCACCAGTTCCAATTTGATGATAACTGATTGATACATTAACCCATTAATCCATGAATGAATTAAACCATTCATGAGAACAGAACCCTTATTATCCAATCAACTTTGAAAGGTTCCACCTCTCAATATTGCCACACTGGTGATTAAATTTCAATATGAGTTTTCTAAGTGACATTCACACCATTACATAGAGTATATTATTTTAAAAGGCAAAATAAAAGTATTTCATACTTAGTAAAAACCTATGTAACTCCCTCAAGTATTATTAAAATATCCTTGAAACCTATATAATTGACCACCAACAAATTCTGTATGGCATAAAACATTTATAGCGCCAATTGCCTAATCATTTAACACTTAATAATCTTGTTTCTGTGTGATTTTGCATAATGTAAAACACTCTAAAGTATTACGCAGAAATTACCTCTTTCTTTTATACTGCCTATAATATATATTGTAATGTAAATAAAGAATAAAACAATATATTAAATATATTTTGTAAATTTGAACCAGGTTTTTAGTGACCCCAGATACCTGGGAGAAGCAAATTCTGAGACCAGTGGTTGCTAAACTTTCAAGAAAGGAATAAAAAAAAATGAAGAAAATGTACAACAACTTTACGAAAACAAACAAACAAACTTTAGCCTTGGCTGGGCACAGTGGCACATGCCTGTAATCCCAGCACTTTGAGAGATTAAGGTGGGCAGATCATCTATCATCTGAGGTTGGGAGTTCGTGACCAGCCTGGCCAACATGGTGAAACCCTGTTTCTACTAAAAACACAAAAATTAGTTGGGTGTGGTAGTGCATGCCTGTAATACTACCTACTCGGGAGGCTGAGACAGAAGAATCATTTGAACGCAGGAGGCAGAGTTTCCAGTGAGCCGAGATCGTGCCATTGCACTCCAACCTGGGCAACAGAGACTCCATCTCAAACAACAACAACAAACAACTGTGACTTAAATAAAGAAATCTAAATTTTATCATGGAAATTCCAGGGCAAATTTATATTGTCACTGGTGTTAGCAAGTGAGTATGTTGCGTTTTCAGTTTGGGTAGTGAATTGCAGGTGAGCATATTTGAAACATATAAAAAAAAATCAGACAATGAATAATACTGGTAGTAACTACCATTTACTGATAACTAACCAGGGATCTGGCCTAGTTTTAAGCATCTTGCAAGTGTTAATTTAATAACCTATGAGGTAGGGACTAGTAGTATTCCTATTTACAACTAAAGAAACTCAAGCAAGAAAGCTGATGTCATTTTCATAGAAAACACAGCTAACAAGTAACAGAGCCATGTTAATCCAATTAGATCTCCAATGCACCAGGAAGTTTCATGTCTCTGTGTTTTACTCACACAGCTCCCTCGGCATGGCATGTCCTTCCATGTCACCTTTTCCTTTACTTATTTCCCATTTTTCTACCTTTTATGTATTTCAAGACATAACTCTCATGTCATCTACTGTATGATTTCCTCCCCCATTCCTTTATTTGTTTCATAGTATGTCCTCTCCAGTCTATTGTAGCAGCCATTGGTCTTAAGAGAGCAGAGACTTTGGAAACAAACTGACCTGCAGTTCAGTACATTTGGATTTGTATGGCTTTAGGCAAGTTACTCAACCTATCAAAGTCATATTTTTCTCAGAAATTAAAAGTGAATCATAGCTCTCTTTCAAAGTAGTAAGGTAGTTATATTTGAAAATGCATATAGAACACTACTCTGGACATAAACCAAATGATGGAATAGGAGGCTCCTGACTTTCCTCTCCTCTCATAGATGTACCAAGTAAATATTTACACATTGATGAATTCTTTTTTGAGAAAAAGCCAGAAACTAGTTGAGAGACTACTACACACCATTAACTGGGAAAATAGCCACATAAAAATAGATAGAGACAGCTGAAACACACTGGCACAACAAACCCCATCCCTGACAAAGCACTTTATAATTGGAAAGGAATCCTCAACTCCTAGCTTCCCCCCTGAGCAGTGAATTGTTTGGATCACTCACATAGCACCTCAAATTTGTGGTTTTTACCCAAGAGCTTCGGCCCTAAATTACCTAGCTCTGGGAACTAAAAAGGCTCTACATTCTGAAGTTTTCCTAGACCACAGAGAACACAAAGGGGATTTTAAACAGAAGTGTGATCACTTCCAGCAGCTATCGCTCCACATTTAGCAAATAAAGGATTGGCAAAAACTAGCAGCTCTCTCCAGAAAGAGTTTATCTGCATGGTGTTCCAGTTGATGCCTGAAGGTCAGGCTTTTAACACGCTTACATCTGGCAGATGAAAGGGCGGGTAAACAACAGATTTCCATAAGCCTAGACAGGAATGTGGGCACATCCTGGTACACCTCCTCCCAGCTCACTCCAGCAATAAAATCAGGTCTCTAGATTTCTCTGGAAGGAGTTTGTCCACACATTGAGCACTGTAATTTTTATAGTTTCCATCCCAAGAAGTGTCTTCTATATCACCTAGCTATGGGAGCTGATGAGACTTGTTTCTGTAAGTCTCCCAGAATCATAGATAATAAAGAGGAGGATTTACTGGGCAAGTGAATATATCCAGCTGGTCTAGGCTCAGAAAGAAGAGGTGAAAAATCCCTCTTCTCTATTTCTCACTGGTGAGGAGGTTTCACTACATACCTAACATCCCAGGTTTCCCAGCTGCTGCCTATGCATCGAGCCTTTAATTACTCTACATCTGAGAGATAATGGAGGAGGTAATCTGTGGCTCTCTGAGAACCATAACAGGTGCATGAGAATTTTCCACAATGCGTCCTGTTGAGTCATTCTGGAGGTACAGCCAAGCTTCCATCCAACCCACCTGTCTCTGAGAGCAAATGGGGCAGCATTGCTAAGTCCCTGAGGGTGAGAAAGTGCAAAGCAATGGGTTAAAGAGAATGTGGTCTGAGCAAGAGAGAAGACATTTGCTAAAGATCCTTTCCCCAATCCAACTTTTTATTCTGCATCTCAAGGAACTGGTTTCTATCTTACCTATCTTGAGGTACTGACAGGACTTGGCACACTTTAATTTTTCATGGACCACTAAGAGAAAAGACAGCAATTTCAATCAGCACAAAGGTTTGAGAGGTTAATTGATGAGGTCTATCTCTTACACAAGGCCAGCCTGATAAAACTGGAAAAGGTGTTTGTATTTTAAAATATTTGTATATGATGCATAATAGATGTACACAGTTTGGGGGTACCTGTGATAATTTAATGCAGCCATATAATTTGTAAAGATCAAATATGTATATTTGGGATCTTCATCAACTTAAATATTTGCCTTTTCTTTATGCTACAACCATTTGGATTATTCTCCTCTAGCTATTTCAAAATATACAATAGAATATTGTAACCTATAATCATCCTACTGATCTATCTAACATTATGCCTTATTTCTTCTGTCAAAAAATATATTTGTACCCATTAATCAACTTATCATCTTTCCCCCTCCCCTCTACCCTTCCTGGCCTTTGGTTATTTGTCTTATTTAATGTGAAGAAATCAACACAGTCAAGGAAAATGAAGAAACAGAAGAATATGCTCCCCAAAACCCAAATAAATCTGCAGAAACTGTCCCTGATTAGATGGCGATAAACAATGTAGCCAATGGAGAAATGAAGAATGGTCATGAAGATGCTCCCAGAAGTCACAAGAGAAATATACATGAACAAAGTGAGAATTTCGACAAAGAGTTTAGAAACTAGAAACAAACAAACAAAAAATCAAGCAGAAATCATAAAGCTGAAGAAAAGAATAACGAAACTTAAAATTCAATATAAGGTTTGTAAAGCAAGACTACAACCAGCAGAGAAAAGAATCAGTGAACTTGAAGACATGTCATTTGAATCACCCAATCAGAGGAATAAAAATACAAAAAAAATCAGTGAACATAGCTCAAGAGACCTAGGAGAGCCCATCAAGCAGGACAATATACATGTTATAAAAATTCCAGAGGGAAAGAGAGAAAATATATAAAGCTCATTCAAAGAAATAGTGGCTGAACAATTTCTAATACTAAAGAAGGAAATAGAAATTTAGCCACAGGAAACCCAAAGTACACTAAATAAGATGAATACAAAGAGACTCATGTCAAAACCTATTACATCTAACATTTAACTCTCTAATCCATCTTGAATTAATCTTCGTATAAGGAGTAAGGAAAGGATCCAGTTTCAGCTTTCTACTTATGGCTAGCCAATTTTCCCAGCACCATTTATTAAATAGGGAATCCTTTCCCCATTTCTTGTTTCTCTCAGGTTTGTCAAAGATCAGATGGCTGTAGATGTGTGGTATTATTTCTGAGGACTCTGTTCT
>NW_016810365.1:52746-63564 GCF_001698545.2 Rhinopithecus bieti
AAAAAAAAAAAAAAAAACCTATTACAATCATACTGTCAAAATGTAAGACGGAGACAGTATTAAATATTTTAGAAGTAGCAAGATAAAAGCAACTTAAATTCCCACATGTTTCAGTATATTTTGTAGCAGAAATCTGCAGGTCAGAAGGAAGTTGGCTAACACGTTTGAACTGCTGCAAGAAAGGAAAACCTGCCAACAAAGAATGCTATACCTATCAAATTTGTCCCTCAAAAATAAAGAAGTTGATAAAGACATTCTCAGACAAGGAAAAGCTGAGGAGTTTACAACCACTAGACCTCACTTATGAGAAACACTAAATAGAGTCCTCTGAATTGAAATTAAAGGATGCTAAACAGCAATGCAAGACCACAAGGAGATATAAAACTTGTTGGCGATGGTAAATTTATGGACAAAAGAATTACTATAACATTGGTGGGTAAATCAATTATAAGTCAACTATAAAAGTTACAGACAAAAATACTCAAAACAACTACAAGTAAAGGATGTTACTGAATACATAATGTAAGCATATATAAATGGTGGCATCAATAGCATATAATATGAGGAAGTGGTGTGGTAAAAGTGTATAGATCTTGCATGGAAGGGAAATTAAGCTGATAACTCTAAGGAAACGGTTATAAGTATAGGACATTTCATGTTAGCCCCTTGAGAGCCACAAAAATCATATAGAAGCCACACACAGTTAAAAGAGAAGGTTTTCAATACTTACCAATTTAAAAAACCACAACAGGCAAAATAAGGCAACAAGACAAGTAGAATACAGTTAACAAAATGTCAATAGTAAAATTAGGATTCAGTCAATATGGTAAAGTGGACTTCATGTTCATAGCAATGGGCACGCCTGACTCAGTAGAAAATAATGGATTCTCAGGATTTTCATAATTGTGTTTGCACTCGCCACCAGGAATTTAGTAGGCAAATAAGCCAGTCAGGTGTCTCTCTGCCTTAAATTCAGTTTATTCACTTAATGAAGAAGGAGAAGAAGGGATGGAAGGAGTGACAGAAGGAAGGAGGGAGAGAAAAAGAAAGAGAAAGAAAGATAAAAAAGATTTGTAGATAAGTTTTCTAAATTTTGTAAACTTACTGTAGTTAATGACTGTATTTAATGAGGTAACTTCTCTTTGCCCTTTATCACCATAAATAAAAACATCTTCTAAAGGAATTTTTTAAAGAACTTAACCCACGGTTTTAGTGAGGAGGTAGAAGGAGTTCTAGGAAGGGATGAAGTTTGAAGTAGTGTGTCTTATGACACAACTGAATATGTCCCAATTTAGGATGGCCAGATAGGGCAAAATAGAAAAGGATAGGGCCAGAAAATGGTTCTGTTTTTATGTTTGGTCTTTCCTGAGGGACAGGCAGAACTAGCTGCAAATTTTAGAAGTCCAGTCTGGAGACAGGATAGAGTAACCAGAAGTTGGTATCTGAGGAGAAGAGGCTCAGAGATATCCCAGGAAGAAGCACAGCCTCTGGAACTACTTAGGGACTCAGACACTCTGCTCTATGTCCTGAGGCCTAGGGAAGGGGACAAAATAAAGAACAAGGCAGGACCCAAGTCCTAGAGGCCCTAGGTTAACAGCCGTATTGTGGAGTAAACTCTTGCCAACAAGGACTGCCACTGATTATCAGAAGGGGCACAAAGTCAGGGCTAGAGTGATGGTAAGTAGCAAGTGATGACAGAGCTTTGATTTGAGTTTGAGCTATGTCAGTTCCTCAGGCCCCAAGATATGGATCCTGGGGCAGGACTGAGGCTTAGGTGTGAGTTTAGAGTTCCCAGTTGGGTGAGGGATAGATGAGTGAGACAAATTCTGGAAACCAGACATTCACATGCCATCTCAGCCTATTGGTAGGAAGATGAAACCTTAAGAAGTGAAAGTAAACTTCTTGAGTTTAGACAGCAATTCACTGACGTTTAATAACTTTTAGACAACATAGTATAAAGAGTAGGATGTGACATGACAAAGCCCTGGATTTGCATTCTGATAATAGTATGGCCTTGGGAAAATTCCATCTCATTTCTGAGCCTCAGTTTCTTCCTCTGTAAAATAGGAATAATAACTCTTGTCTTCTAAAGTGTGGTGAGCATTAACTTTGTTAAAAAAGATATAAAATGAGTTAGATTTTTTCTTGGTGTATAGTAGGACTAAACTAATGATAGTACTTCTCTCTGTCCTGGATTCTTTCCACTGTGCTTCTTCTCACCAAATTCTATCTTTTTTGACTTTGGCATGTTACTGATTCAAGACCAGGTTGACCATACCACAGTAGGTCACCTTTTTTGCTATCTTACTCAATTAGCCATCCATCCAGTTCACTTTCCCCATGCTCTATTCTTGCCTGACCCAGGCATTCTCCATATCCTTTTTTTCTTCCTCACCAGACTGTTCTGTTGTCTCTCAGCAAGGCTAGTGCCCAGTTGTTAGAACACTTCCCTCTTCTCTTGCAGGGATGCCTGGGAGCTATAAGTGGGGCTTGGGGAGTGGCTATGATGGTATCACAGGATGTAAAGGAAACTTATGACAGTTTAAGTCAATATACAGAATCTGCCTCCTTTTGCAATATGCCAGCAACTTAGCTTTGAAGGGAAGATGCTAGTGGAAAGGCTTCCACAGAAGAGTGCCCAATTTCTTGTTAATAGTGACTTTAGAATTATACCCTTCTTCATATTCCCCTATTACCATATCCCTTATCTCTTTAGGAAGTATCTTGCCAGAGCTACTTCCACCCATGACAGTCTTCATAAAGACAATGACAGTTATGGATGTTGACATGAGCACCTAAGCTACAAATTGTTCACAAGGTAGCTATGTATGCTGGATTTGAAGTTTGGCCTTCAGATCTACTGCTTCCTGGTACTTCCAATCAGTCAGGAACTGTCTCCAGTTCTTTTATTTCAGCCTTTATTTCTATTTTAGACTATCACTAGGAAATACAAGATATTGCTTTGACAAACTTCTGTTTTACTTTTTATGGTTTTTCTTGGCAAACTCAGCAGATTTTCAGTTACTACATTATATAAAATATAGATTCTTTCAGTGGTTCTCAAACTTGACTGTGCACGAGAATCCTTTGGGGCATTGTTAAAACACAGATGGCCAGTTCACCTCCAGAAGTTTTAATTCCATAAATCTGAGGTAGAACTCAATAATATGTATTTCTATAAACTTGAATGATGACGCTGATGACAATGGTCCACAATTTAGGTACTACTGATCTAAAGGGTTTCAAGGTTGAATTATACCAAGCATTTAAAGAAGAATTAATGCCAATACTTTTCAATCTCTTTCAAAAAGTTGAAAAGGAGAAGGCACTTCCAACTTATTTGACAAGGCTGCCATTACCTTTATGTCAAAGCCAGAGAAGAACACTACAAAAAATAAATTGCAGGCCACTATCTCTGATAAACATAGATGTAAAAATATTTAATTAAATACTAACAAATCAAACTAAACAGAACATTAAAATGATTAGACACCATGATCAAGTGGAATTTATCCCTGGAATGCAAGGGTGTTTCAACATATACAAAATGATATATAGGATAACCACTTTAACAGAATGAAGATAAAAGTCATATAATCATCTCAATAGTTGCAACTAAAGCACTTGACAAAAGTCAACATAAAAGATCTCAAAAATTAAGTATAGGCTATACTTAATAATATGCATTAAGTGTTACATATTAAGTGTTAATAATACTTATGTTAAGTAATACTTATGTTAATAATATTTAAGTAATTTAATAATTATTAGTATACTACACCTAATATGTTATTAACATGTTAAGTATAATAATATACTTAATATATTATTAAGTATAGGATACTAATACCTAATAATAATATTAAGTAATTTAAAATAACATAATAAAAGCTGTATATGCCAGGCCCATAGCTAACCTCATTCTCAAGAGTGAATAGCTTAAAGTTTCTCCTTGAAGTTTAGTGTAATCGCTAATTTTAGGTGTCAACTTGACTGGATTTAGGGATGCCCAAATAGCTGGTTAAGCATTATTTCTGAGTGTGTCTGTGAGGTAGTTTCTAGAATAAATTAGCATTTGAATCAGTGGACTCAGAAGAGAAGATCCAGCCTCGTGGAATATGGGCAGGCATCACCCAATAAACTGAAGGACCAGACAGAACTTTATTCCTCCCTTCTGGAGCTAAGACATCTTTTCTCCTGTCTGTGGACATAGAACTACAGGTTCTCCTGCCTTTTGACTCAGGGACTTATGCCAACACTCCTCAGAGTTTCAAGACCTTCAGCCTTAAATGGAGAGTATATTATCAGCTCCTCTGATTCTGTGGCCTTCAGACTTGGACTGAGTCATGCTGACAGTTTCTCTGATTCTCCAGCTCACAGTGGCCTGTCATGCAACTTATCAGCCTCCAAAATCACATGAGCCAATTCCCACAGTAAATGCCTTCTCATATATCTATACTCTATATTTTTATGTTTCTCTCTCTCTCTCATCTATTTCTCCTATTATTTCTGTCTCGCTGAAAAACTTTGACTAATATCAGAAATAAGACAAGAATGCTCACTCTTGCTACTTCTACTCAACATAGTATTGGAAGTCCTAGCTAGAACAGTTCCATAAGAAGAAAAGTAAAAGACATCCAAATTGAAAAAGAATAAATAAAATTGTCTCTGTTTGCAGATAGCATTATCTAATATATAGTTGATCTTTCAACAACATGGGGTTAGGGGCACTAACCCCTTGTCCAGTCAAAATAAATGTATAACTTTTGACTACCAAAACTGAACTACTACAGCCTATGATTGACTGAAAGCCTTGCTGGTAACATAAATAGTTGATTAACACATAGTTTGTATTTGTATCATACGCTGTATTTCTACAAAAAACAAACTAAAAAGAAAATGTTATTAAGAAAATAATAAGGAAGACACAATGTATTCACTATTCATTAAGTAGAAGTGGATCATCATAAAAGTCTTTCTTGTTTCTTCCCATTTTCTTTTGTTTATTTTATTTTATTTTATTTTTATTTTTTATTTTTTTTGAGGTGGAGTCTCATGCTGTTGCCCAGGCTAGAGTCCAGTGTCATCATCTCAGTTCACTGCAATCTCTACCTCCTGAGTTCAAACAATTATCAGGCCTCAGCCTCCCAAGTAGCTGGGATTACAAGTGTGCACCACCACGTTTGGCTAATTTTTGTATTTTTAGCAGAGACAGAGTTTCACTCTGTTGGCCAGGATCATCTTGAACTCCTGACCTCAAGTGATCTACCCACCTTGGCTTCCCAAAGTGCTGTGATTACAGGCGTGAGCCACCATGCCTGGCCATAAAAGTCTTCATCTTTGTCTTTGCATGAGTAGACTGAGGAAGAAGAAGAAGGGGAGGAGTTAGTCTTGTTGTTTTAGATGTGGAATGGGTGGAAGAAAATCCACTTATGTGGATTTGTGCTGTTCAAACCATTGTTGTTTAAGAGTCAATTGTATAGAAAACCTTACAGATGCCACCAAAAATTTTTTAGAACTAATAAACCAGTTTAGTAAAGTTTCAGGATACAAGAGGAATGTAAAAAAATCTCTTGTATTTCTATACACTAACAACAAACTATCTCAAAAAGAATATAAGAACATTATCTCATTTACAATAGCACCAATATAATGAAGTACTTATGAATGAATTTAATGAAAGTTAAAATCTGTACACTAAAACTATATCAATGAAAGAAATTGAACAAATACACAAATAAATGAAAAGATACCCTGTGTTCATAGATAGGAGGAATTAATAATTTACAAATGTTCCTATCACCCAAAGAATTTCCAGATTTAGTGTAATCCCTATCAAAATCCTAGTGTCAGCAGTGTTGAGAGCAAGGCCCCCAAAAATCTGATCATAAACTGGCCCCAAAACTGGCCATAAACAAAATCTGTGCAGCACTGTAACTTGTTCATAACGGCCCTAACACCCAAGCTGGAAGGTTGTGGGTTTACAGGAATGAGGGCAAGGAACACCTGGCCCCCGCAGGACAGAAAACTACTTAAAGGCATTCTTAAGCCGCAAACAATAGCATGAGCCATCTGTGCCTTAAGGGCGTGTTCCTGCTGCATTTAACTAGCCCAACCTATTCCTTTAATTCAGCCCATCCCTTCGTTTCCCATATGGGATACTTTTAGTTAATTTAATATCTATAGAAACAATGCTAATGACTGCTTTGCTGTTAATAAATATGTGAGTAAATCTCTGTTCGGGGTTCTCAACTCTGAAGGCTGTGAGACCCTTGATTTCCCACTTCACACCTCTATATTTCTGTGTGTGTGTTTTTATTCCTCTAGCACCACTGGGTTAGGGTCTCCCCGACTGAGCTGGTCTTGGCAACGCCATACCAGAGGATCATGGCAGATGAGAGGCAGGACTAGATTGCAGCTCTAGACAGCACCATGCGAAGGATTGCATTTTGAATTTTAGCTCCAGATTGATTGCAAGAACAAACCTGTAATCCCAACAGGACCCACAGACTCAGAAGGAAACGGATTGCTCCTGCAGGACCCAGAGACAACTCAAATGCTGAGTGCCCAACTGCAGAAGTGGGAAAGGGAGTCCCTCCTCTCCTGAATGTACACCCCTGCTGGAGAAGCCAAAGGTCTGTTTGTGGGAGAAGTTTCCAACTTTACCTGAGGCTGAATCAAATTACAAAGCTGAGCAAAATATAGGAGTAAAGTAGCAGAAAGTTCCTGGGATCTTGCTGGGTCACCAAGCCTCCCATTCCTGGCTGGCACCACAGTGGTCCGTTGGGAAGGTGGCCAGAGGAGCAGGGGTAAAACTCCAGAGGGAGAAGGAATTCTCTAGTTGAACTTTGTAACAGTTTGAATGGGGAAGAAGCCTTCTGGCCAGGACTAGGGGAGGGCATGAATCAGGTATGCAGGCTTCACAGTTGGGGAAGAACTAAAGACTTTTCTCCCACAGCTGAGAGGCAGATAGCTTTGAGCAAATTTCCAAGCTCTTCTCATCCTCTGCCTGGAAACAGACTCAAGGCTGCTGGTGGGGGCAGAGTGGGAGCGAGACCGTCCCTTCAGTTTGCAAAGGAACTGGCTTTCCCCACTTTTCTGAGAACAGGCATGACTCAGCAGAGGCAGCCATAATCCTCCTAAGTACACAACTCCAGTGACCTGAGAATCTCACTCCCATTCCCCAGAGCAGCCTCAGCAAGATACACCAAAGAAGAGTCTGAGCTCAGACAGGCCTAGCCCCAGCCCCACCTCATGATCCTTCCCTATCCCCACTGGTAGTGGAAGACAAAGGGAATATAATCTTTGGAGTTCTAGGACCCCATCCACTGCCAGTCTCTCTCCACACTACTATAACTGATGCTTCCTGGAAAGTGCCACTTCCTGGCAGAAGGCCAACAAGCAAAAAAATAGAGCATTAAACCACCGAAGCTAAGGACCTTCATGGAGTCCATTGCACCATCCACCACTTCCACCAGAACAGGCACTGGTATCCATGACTGAGAGACCCAAAGATGGTTCACATCACAGAACTCTGTGCAAACAACCCCCAGTACCAGCCTGGAGCCAGGTAGACTCACTGGGTGGCTAGACCCAGAAAACAGACAACAATCACTGCAGCTCGGCTTACAGTGTTGGATATAAAATACTCCAGGAATAAATGCTCAGTGCTGTGAAGTAAAACCAGCACTCAGGCAAAAGTTTAATTCTCTCAATAAGGCAATTTACTTCTGCAGAAGGGTGCCACTCACATCAACCAAGATCACAAGAGCACAGAGAACAGAGACCAGGAGGCTTTTATACACTGAACGCAATCCCTATCTCTGTGTCCCTCCCCATGAACTGGGGTGGGACCACACAACCTGAGCTGACCCGATTGACTACTTGTAAATATTTGTCTAAATATAGAAGGGAAGGGGAACGTGAGGTACACAGGTGGAGTGTGTGAGATGTGCACACACGTCTCACAATGGGTACAGGTAACCAAAGGAACAGATGTGAGTTATTGATTAGAGCTGTCCATAAGGGGGTAGGGTGTTTAATGTAACTGGGAGCAAAAAAGAACAAGAAAGTTGAGTTTGAGAACAAAGGATAAGGAAGTTAACAGGCTAAACACTTTGAAGAGAAACTCAGAAAGGTTTATTGTTATCTTATAACAGGAAGCCACATCCAAAGGAAAAGGGGGCGAGGACTACATCAAGGGAAAACCCCATGGGACAACAGAATCTGAACAGCAGCCATCAGCCCTAGACCTTTCCTCTGGCAGAGGCTACTGAAATGAAAAGGAATCAGAAGACCAACCCTGGTAATATGACAAAACAAGGCTCTTCAACACCCGCCACTCCACCCCCACCCCACACACAATACACTAGTTCACCAGCAATGGATCCAAACCAATAAGAAATCCCTGATATACCTGAAAAGGAATTCAGGAGGTTAGTTATTCAGCTAATCAGGGAGGGATAAGAGAAAGGCACAGCCCAATGCAAGGAAATACAAAAAATGATACAAGAAATGAAGGGTGAAATATTCACGGAATACATAGCATAACAAAAAAGATAAAAAGTTCAGGAAACTTTGGACACACTTTTAGAAATTTGGAATGCTCTAGAAAGTCTCAGCAATAGAATTGAACAAGTAGAAGAAAGAAATTCAGAGCTTGAAGACAAGGTCTTCACATTAATCCAATCCAATAAAGACAAAGAAAAAAGTATAAGAAAGCATGAACAAAACCTCCAAGAAGTCTGGGATTATGTTAAATAACCAAACCTTAGAATAATTCATGTACCCAAAGAAGAAGACAATTCTAAAAGTCTGGCAAACATATTTGGGAGAATAATCGAGGAAGCCTTCCCTGGCCTTGTGAGAGACCTAGACAACCAAATACGAGGAGCACAAAGACGACCTGGGAAATTCCTCACAAAAAGATCTTCACCTAGGCACATCATCATCAGGTTATCCAAAGATAAGATGAAGGAAAAAATCTTAAGTTCTGTAAGACAGAAGCACCAGGTAATCTATAAAGGAAACCCTATCCTATTAAGAGCAGATTTCTCAGCAAACCACTACAAGAACTGCCAAAAGGGACTCTAGATCTTTAAACGAATCCTAGAAATACGTCAAAACATAACCTCTTTAAAGCATAAATCACACAGCATGTATAAAATAAATACAAGTTATAAGAAAAAAAAAAACACACACACACACACAAGAAACAAAACTGAACAGGCAACAAAGAGCAAAATGAAAGCAATGGTACCTCACATTCCAATACTGACATTGAATGCAAATGGACTAAATGCTCCATTTAAAAGATACAGAACCAGAGAATGGATAAGAACTCACAAACCAACTATCTGTTGTCTTCAGGAGACTTACCTGACACATGGGGACTCAAATAAACTTAAAGTAAAGGGGAGGAAAGTGGCATTTTATGCAAATGGATGCCAACAGTGAGCCGGGGTAGCTATTCTTATATCAGACAACACAAACTTTAAAGCAACAGTGGTTAAAAGAGACAAAGAGGGACAGTATATAATGGTAAAAGGCCTTGTCCAACAGGAAAATATCACAATCTTAAACATATATGCACCTAACACTGCAGCTCCCAAATTTGTAAAACAATTACTTATAAACCTATGAAATGTGATACACATTTCATAGTGGGGATAATAGTGGGGGACTTCGATACTCTACTGACAGTACTAGACAGGTCATCAGGAGAGAAAGTTAACTAAGAAACAATGGATTTAAACTATACCTTGGAATATATACAGAACATTTTATCCAACAACCACAGAATATGCATTCTGTTCAACAGTGCATGAAACTTTCTCCAGGATAAACCATATGATAGATAATAAAACAAGGCTCAATAAATTTAAGAAAATTGAAATTTTATAAAGCACTTGATCAGACCACAGTGGAATGAAACTGGAAATCAACTCCGAAAGGAACTTTCAAAACCATGCTAATAAATTGAAATTAAATAATCTGCTCCTGAATGATCATTGGGTCAAAAACAAAATCAAGATGCTAATTAAAACATTCTTCTAACTGAATTACAATAATGCCACAATGTATCAAAACTTCTGGGATACAACAAAGACAGTGCTAAGAGGAAAGGTCATAGCCCTAAATGCCAGTATCACAAAGACTGAAAGAGCACAAACTGACATTCTAAGGTCACACCTCAAGGAATCAGAGAAACAAGAACAAACCAAACATAAACCCAGCAAAAGAAAGAAAATAACCAAGATCAGAGCAGAACTAAATTAGATAGAAATGAACAAACAAACAAAAAATACAAAGGTAAATGAAACAAACAACTGGTTCTTTAAAAATATAAATAAAGTTGATCAGCCATTAGCAAGATTAACCAAGAAAATAAGAGAAAATCCAGGTAATCTCCCTAAGAAGCAAAACAGGAGGTATTACAACTGACACCACCGAAATAGAAAAGATTATTCAAGGATACTATTAACAACTTTATGCACATAAATTATAAAACCTAGAAGACATGGATAAATTCCTGGAAAAATACAACCCTCCCAGCTTAAATCAGGAATAACTAGATACCCTGAACAGACCAATAACAAGCAGTGAGGTTGAAATTGTAATTTAAAAAATTACCAACAAAAAAGTCCAGGACCAGACAGATTCACAGCAGAATTCTCCCAGACATTCAAAGAGAATTAGTACCAAATATTTTGACACTATTCCACACAAAGAAAGAAGGAAAACAATCCCTCATTTATTTTATGAAGCCAGCATCATCCTAATACTAAAACCAGGAAAGGACATAACCAAAAAAGAAAA
>NW_016810365.1:65064-70038 GCF_001698545.2 Rhinopithecus bieti
ATATATATAATGTATATATATATAATATATACATATATGTATAAAATATGGAATACTACACAGCCATAAAACGGAATGAATTAACAGCATTTGCAGTGACCTGGATGAGATTGGAGACTGTTATCCTAACTGATGTAACTCAGGAATGGAAAACCAAACATTATACATTCCCACTTACGTGTGGGAGCTAAGCTATGAGGACACAAAGTCATAAAAATGATAAAATAGACTTTTGGGACTTGGGGGGAAGAGAGGGGGGAGGGATAAAAGAGTACAAATATGGTGCAGTGTATACATAGGTGATGGGTGCACCAAAATTTCACAAATCACCACTAAATAACTTACTCATATAACAACAACAACAACAACAAAAATCCTAGTGTAATTTTTCACAGAAATAGAAAACATGATTCTAAAATTTAAATGGAACCACAAAGACTCGGGATAGCCAAAAGAATCTTGAGAAAGAACAAAGCTGGAGTCACTACACTCTCTGATTTAAAATTATGTTAGGAAGCCATCCTAATAATAAAAACCGTACAGTATTGGCATAAAAGCAGACACATGAATGAATGGAGCAGAGTAGAAATCTCAGTAATAAACCCAGGCATATATGGTGACATAATCTTTGACAAGGGAGACAAGAATACACAATGAAGAATAAATGGAGTTTGGAAAACTGAATATTCACATGCAGAAAATTAATTTAGATTCTTGTCTTACACCATAAAAAAACTCAGAAATAATACAAGACTTAAATTTTAGATTAGAAAACATAAAACTCTCAGAAGAAAACATAAAGAGAAAGCCTCTTGACATTGGTCTTGGCAATCATTTTGTGTATATGAACACCAAAAGCATAGGCAAAAAAGCAAAGATAAACCAGTGGGACTACATCAAACCAAAAAGCTTCTGCACAGCAAAGACAATAATCAACAAAATAAAAAGGCAACCTGTAGAATGGGAGAAAATGTTTATGAATATGCATATACATATAGATGAATATCCAAAATATATAAGAAACTAAATAACTCAATAGTAGGAAAGAAATACAACAACATCAAAATACTAAAACAAATAACCCAATTGAAAAAATTGGAAAAAGACCCAAATAGACATTTCTCAGAAGAAAGCATACCAATGGCCAACAGGAATACCTAGGAATACATGTAACCAAGGAGGTAAATGATCTCTACAAAGAGAGTTACAAAACACTGCTGAAAGAAATCAGAGATGACACAAACAGATGGAAAAACATTCCACGCTCATTGATAGGAAGAATCAATATTATTAAAATGATCATACCACCCAAGGAAATTTAAAGATTCAATGATATTCCTATTAAACTACCAGTGACATTATTCATAGAATTAGAAAACAAAAACTATTCTAAAATTCATATGAAACCAAAAAGAGCCATAGTAACTCAAGCAATCCAAAGGAAAAAGAGCAAACCCAGAGGTATCACACTACCTGACTTCAAACTGTGCTACAAGGATACAATAACCAGAGCAGCATGGCACTGTTACACAAACAAACACATAGACCAATATAACAGAATAAAGAATGCGGATATAAAACTGTGCATCCACAATGATCTAATCTTCAATAAGGTCTACAATAACAAGCAATGGTGAAAAAACTCACTATTCAATAAATGGTGCTAGAATATTTGTCAAGTGATATGCAGAAGAGTAAAAGTGGACCCTTACCTGTTACCACATAGAAAGACTAACTAAAGATGACTTCGACTTAAATGTAAGACCTCAAACTATAAAATTCCAGAAGAAAACCCAGAAAATACCATTCTGGACTTTGGTCTTGGCAAATAATTTATGACCAAGTTCTCAAAATCAATTGCAACCTAAAATAAAAATTGGCAATGAGACTCAATTAGACAAAAGAGCTTCTGCACAGCAAAAGAAATGATGAACAGGGTAAACAGATAACTTATAGAATGGGAGACAATATTTACACACTACAAATCTGACAAACTTTGATATCCAGAATCTATCAGAAACTTAAAAATATTGAACAATCTAAAACCATATAACCCCATTAAAAATGGGCAAAACACATGAACAGATACTTCTCAAAAAAGACATACATTTGGCCAACAAACTTATAAAGATGGTCATCATCACTAATCACTAGAGAAGTGATGATCAAAATCACATAAGAAACCATCTCATACCAGTCAGAACGGCTATTATTGGAAAGTCAAAAAATAACTGAAGTTGCCAAGATTGTGGAGAAAAGGGAATGCTTATACACTGCTGGTGGGAAAGTAAATAGTTCAGTCACAGTGGAAAGTAGTTTGAAGATTTATCAAAGAATAAAAAACCGACCTACAATTAACCTGGCATTCCCATTATTAGGTATACACCTAAAAGAAAATAAATTGTTCTACCAAAAAGATACATACACTCGCATGTTCATCACAGTGCTATTCAAAATAGCAAAGACATGGAATCAATCTAGATGTCTAGATTGCGGATTAGACAAAGTGACAAAGAAAATATGGTTCTTATACATGAAGGAATACTATGCAGACATAAGAAATAAAATCGTGCTTTACAACAACATGGATGTAGCTGGAGACCGTTATCTGAACAAATCAACACAGGAACGGAAAGCCAAATGCCACATCTTCTCACCTAAAAGTGGGAGGTAAACACTGACTACGCACGGACATAAACTTGGGAACGACAGACACTGAGGACAGCTAGAGTGGGGACACTGGGGGGGGGACAAAATTATCTACTTATTGGGTTCTATGCTCATACGTGGGTGACAGAATCATTCATTCCCCAAACCTCAATGACGCACAATTTACCCATGTAACAAATCTGCCCATGTACCCCCTGAAACTAAAATAAAAGTTGAAAAAATATGGCCAACAGGTATATAAAAAAGTGTTCAACAGCACTAAACATTAGGGAAATGCAAATGAAAACCTCAATGAGATATCTCATCACTCCTGTTAGGATAGCAGTTATTAAAACATAAAAGGTAAGTGTTGGCAAGGGTTTGGAGTAAAGAGAATACTTGTACACTGTTAGTGGCAATGTAAATTGGTAAATCCGTCATGGAAACAGTATGAACATTCCTCAAAAATTAAAATAAAACTATCGTATGATCCATCAATCCTATTTTTGGATTTGTGTCCAGAGCATATAAAATCAGTATCTCAAAGGGATATCTGCACCCTCATGCCTTTTGAAGCATTAATCACAATAGCCAAGCTACGGCAACAATCTAAGTAGACATCAATGGATGAATGTATAAATAAAATGTGGTATGTATACATATATAAGCATATAAATATAAGTATATATAAGCTAAATAAAACAAGCCAGACACAGGAAGACAAAGACTATATAATCTTAGTAACATGTGGAATCTAAAAACATTAAACTTACAGAAGCAGAGTACAATGGTGGGGGCCAGGGACTGAAGAGAAGGGGAAATGGAAAATGTTGGTTAAATAATACAAAGTTAATTTACAAGATGAACAAATTCTGTGGCTTTAATGTTTAGAATGGTGACTGTAGTTAGTAATTCTATATTGTTTATTTAAAATTTGATAAAAAAGCATATTGTAATGTCCTCACAAAATACACACACATGTACAATGGTAAATATGGCTGGTTATGTATGTGTTAATTAACTATACTATAGTAATCATTACACACTGAATAGATATATCAAGTTATGATGTTATATATTGTTACTCACATATACAATTTTTATTTGTCAAATAAATATTTTAAAATAAAAAAAATCAGTCATCTAGAATGTTATCCCCTCTTCCTACAGCTTGACCACTTGGGCTCCCTCAATTACAGACAGGATTAACATTGCCTGCAGCTGGAACCATCTGATCCTTCTACTTACAGGATCAGCACTGCCACCACCTCTATGTCTAAACGTGATCTGAAGAAATAACTTTTAAGACGTTGAATGCAATTTGTGGCCAGAATGGCCTTGAGAGGGATCAAGTGGATGGCTGGAATGGAGTTTGTACTGTTCATCATTTTGTATAAGAGTTTGAGTTGAGGTTGCTTTGAGGTTTGTGTGGTAGGTAAACCAATAACAAAGGACCCAACTTCTTCTTCTTTTTTTTTTTTTTTTTTTTTTTTTTTATTATACTTTAAGTTCTAGGGTACATGTTCACAACATGCAGATTTGTTACATATGTATAGATGTGCCATGTTGGTGTGCTGCACCCATCAACTCGTCAGCACCCTTCAAACCGTCATTAACAGCAGGTATAACTCCCAATGCCATCCCCCACCACCACACAATAGGTCCTGGTGTGTGATGTTCCCCTTCCCGTGTCCAAGTGATCTCATTGTTCAATTCCCACCTATGAGTGAGAACATGTGGTGTTTGGTTTTCTGCTCTGGCGATAGTTTGCTGAGAGTGATGGTTTCCAATTGCATACATGTCCCTACAAAGGACACGAACTCATCTTTTTTTTATGGCTGCATAGTATTCCATGGTATATATGTGCCACATTTTCTTAATCCAGTCTGTCACTGATGGACATTTGGGTTGATTCCAAGAATTTGCTATTGTGAATAGTTCTGCAATAAACATACATGTGCATGTGTCTTTATAGCAGCATGATTTATAATCCTTTGGGTATATACCCAGTAATGGGATGGCTGGGTCATATGGTATTTCTAGTTCTAGATCCTTGAGGAATCGCCATACCGTTTTCCACAATGGTTGAACCAGTTTACAATTCCACCAACAGTGTAAAGGTGTTCCTATTTCTCCACATCCTCTCCAGCACCTGTTGTTTCCTGACTTTTTAATGTTGCCATTCTAACTGGTGTGAGATGGTATCTCATTGTGGTTTTGATTTGCATTTCTCTGATGGCGAGTGATGATGAGCATTTTTTCATGTGTCTGTTGGCTGTATGAATGTCTTCTTTTGAGAAATGTCTGTTCATATCCTTTGCCCAC
>NW_016810365.1:71169-81833 GCF_001698545.2 Rhinopithecus bieti
GAAAGGATTCCCTATTTAATAAATGGTGCTGGGAAAATTGGCTAGCCATAAGTAGAAAGCTGAAACTGGATCCTTTCCTTACTCATTATATGAAAATTAATTCAAGATGGATTAGAGACTTAAATGTTAGACCTAATACCATAAAAACCCTAGAGGAAAACCTAGGTAATACTATTCAGGACATAGGCATGGGCAAGGACTTCATGTCTAAAACACCAAAAGCAACGGCAGCAAAGGTCAAAATTGACAAATGGGATATAATTAAACTAAAGAGCTTCTGCACAGCAAGAGGAACCAACTTCTTTTTTTCTGACTGAAGCAGAACAATGAGTCCCAACAATGTTTGGAGAGAATAGCTATCTACCAAAGTCAGAATGAGAGTAGGGGAGGGGTAAGAAGGGGGATTTCCGAGATACTGGAAGATGTAAATATATGTGAAATGGTGAGATACAAGAACAGACTTTTATAAGAGGGAGAGTTCAAAAGATGGAGTTGGAGTTGCTAAACAGTAGTAAAATTCAGAGTATGTGTTGCAGACAGAGCTGAGAGGGTTTGCTGATAGATCATGATATACAATAATGAGGAGGCTGAAGCATGGATGGTCACAAGTTTGGTTTGCCTATGCAAATACAAAGATGAAGATTCCATTAATTCATATGTAGAAAAATAGAGTAGTATGAGGGTTTATTTTTTTTATTTTTATTTTTATTTTTATTTTTATTTTTTTGGTGGGGAATTTAGGAGCTCAGTTTTGGATATAATCAGGCTGAAATGCCCCTTAGACATTGAAGTGGAAATATGGGGTAGTTACTCTACAGTTCATGTAAGAGGTATGAGTGGAATATATCAATAGTTGTCAGCTCATATTCGGCTTTTAAGCCATGAAACTAAATGAGATCATCAAGATGAAGGAGCATAGATAAAGAAGAGAAAAGGTGTAAAGACTAAGCCTGGGGCACTGAAAATGGTATAGTAAAGAGGAGACACCAGCAAAGGAGGCTCAGACTGAGCAGCCAGAGGTATAAGAGGAAAACTAGAGAATGTGTTTGTCTGAAAATAATGCAAGTAAAGTGTTTTAAAAAGAGAATAATCAGTTGTGCCAAACATTGCTGATACTTTAAGATGAAGAATGAGAACTGATGTAGCAACACAGAGATTATTAAAACCTTGAGAAGAACAATTCAAATGAAGTAGTAGGGATAAAATCCAAATTGTGCAGAATTTAAGAAGAAAAAAATGGAGAAAATTATTATAGAAATTTATTTTATGAAATTTTGTCTGTAAAGGAAAGGGAAGAAATGGAGCTGGAGGAGGGAGTGAGGTCAAGAAAGGATTTTCAGGATGGAAGGAATATTAGTATACCTTTATGCTTATGGGAAAAATCTAGTAGTGGAAAAATAAAATATGTACTTATGAGATTTAAGAATTGCTAGAGTAATATTTGTGAGTTAGCAAGGGGGAAAATGATGCAGTCCACAAGCCAAGGGGTGAGGATTGGCTTTTAGCCTGGAATATGGAAATTTCACTCATAGAAATAGGGCAAATAGGAGAGTACACTGGCATATGTGGAGATAAATAGGAACATGTGGTGGTAGAATTCTGTGAAATTTATCTTTTAGTTATCTTTCATTTCAAGTTTTCTCAAGAAAATAACAAGCAAGTTTTAGAGATTTGAAAATAACATAAGGTAAAATATAATAAGAATGAGACCAGGTTAGTAGCAGTAGAAAGGGTGAAAAGTGGTTAGGTTTTTATTACATTTCAAGGATTGATTTTGGGAATTTTCTAATAGATTGGATGTGGGTTTTGGTCAAGGAAGCTGGGTAAATGCAGTGTCATATACTAGGATGGAGAACACTGGAAGTGAACTAAATTTCTGTGAAGGTGGAAAAATAACTCTGTTTTGGACATTTTACATTTGAGATGCTTATTGGAAATTTTAATAAACTGAGAGTGAAAAAAATGGTTATGTACATCTTAAATGATTATGTTAAATACTTACATAATGTCTTTGATTTTACTTCATGGCCTTAAAGACCTAAAATATTTTCTATTCGGGCACTTTTAGAAAACATTTGCCAAATCCTTATCTAGAACCTCACTACTTAAAATGTGGTCTGTGCACCAATAGCACAACATCTTCTGTTAAGTTTGTTGGAAATCAATAATATACCTTTAACGAAGACACCACAATGACTGCATTAAAAAGAAAGAACCACTATTCTAGAACACAAAGTACCAGCAAAAAAAAAATTCTGATAGCATTTGAGACTGGGGTCCAATTGTTCCTAAAATCCTGCTGCATTTCCTACATTACCATGACTAGAATTCAAAGTTTGGGATTTTTTGAGCCAATGAATTTCCTTTTCATGGCTTAGAATAGTTTGTTTTCTGTTACTTAAAACCAAAATGCCCTATTTACATCAGTTGACATGCTTTCAGTTCCAATTAATAGAAAACTTAAATGAAATTGGCTTAATGGATAAAAGAAATTTAATGGCTCATGTAATTCAAACGGTCGAAGGAATTTTGAGTTCCAATCTGTCTAGGCTCATCTTCCTTTTCATGAAGTTTTTCCCAACTCTTCCTTCTTCTATCTGTTAACATATTTTCATGTTGATTTCCCTTGTGGTAATAAAGTAACTGCAGCAGGCTCAGACTTCACATTATCACACTAAACTGTACAGAAGTCAGGGAAATACCTGTGCCTCAGAATTCCCATGAAAAATTCTGGTATTTGCTCTGACAGGATCTACATAGGTCACATGCTCACTCTTGAACTAATTATTTTGTCCTGGGAGAGGGACTGTGCTGCTTGACATGTGTTCTGATGTTAAAGATTAGCATGACCTGCCAGTTTCCACAGAACCACTGAAAAAAATCAAGGCTGAGATTATAGGAAGGAGAAAAGGGCGTGACTACATGGGAGAAGGCATATCAAAGTTTCCTCTGTGCTGATAAACCATTCTCTGCAGTGGAGGCAGGATGATGCATTTGATAACGGTGTGATGTCCATTCTAGCCCAAGGAGCCTATGCCTTAGCCGTAGGTAGAGTCATGTTGAACCCAAAGTTTAGACTATATAAATTTGAATTCTGTCAGAAGCCCTGGAGAAAAAAAGATAACATAATGTAAAACATCTGTTGAGATTCCAAGCCAATAGATTTTACGTGCCCTTCTGTATATTCCAAATTTATTTATTTATTTATTTTGAAGTGGAGTTTTGCTCTTGTCACCTAAGCTGGAATGTAGTGGTGCCATCTGGGCTCACTGTAACCTCCACCTCCTGGGTTCAAGTGATTCTCCTGCCTCAGCCTTCTGAGTAGCTGGGATTACAGGAGCCTGCCACCACACCCCGCTAATTTTTGTATTTTTACTAGAGATGAGGTTTCATCATGTTGTCCAGGCTGGTCTCAAACTCCTGACCTCGGGTGATCCACCCACCTTAGCCTCCCAAGGTGCTGGGATTACAGGTGTGAGCCACCGTGCCTTGCCTGTGTATTCCAAATTCAATAAACATGCATTATTTGTGAATTAGAAAAAAACGTTTTTTGAAAAACTATTTTGGTCTGTCAGCCCAGGACTTTCCTTCCTGTCCCTCTTTAAAATGTATTTGTCACACAATTATGTCTTTGGGGTCATACACAAACTTGATTCAGTCTAGAGATCTAGAGATCTTTAAAGAATACTGGACTAGGATTTCAGATTTGGATCCTCTCTCCAGTACCTACTCACCGTGAGACCTTAGGTTGAACAATATAATCTTCAGGTTTTTGTTTGCTCATCTATTAAAAAGTGTTTTCAGAAAAGAGTACAGGATTGGGAATGAGACTACCCAACTTTGAAATGTAGCTCCTCTATTTCTCGGCATGTCACTATATTCTATTCTCTCTCTCTCTCTCTGAATGTCGGGTTCCCATCTATGCAATGAGAGTACAACTGGATCAGTGTTCTTAAACATTTTGAAAACTAATGGAAGTCAATGTCACTCTTCCCATAAAAGTACACATAAAACAATGCTTTACTTAAATTGTAGGGGAATCATGGACCCTAAAGTCCATAAATATCCTAGGGTACAGAATAAAATTTCTCAACTTTACTGATTTGATTTTCCATTGTTTTGTGTTCAAAACTAATGCAATGGAACAGAGTCTTCACTGCCTTTGTATGTCAAAGAAGGAAAGCGTTGATGCCGAAAGTTCATTAGATTCATAGGAGACGATGTGCTATAGTTTGAATGTCCCTCCAAAACTTGTAGTGACATTTAATTTTATCATAGCAGTATGAGGATGTGAGATCTTTGAAAGGTGACTAGCTAATGAGGGCCTTGCCCTTATTAATGTATTAATGCCATTATCACAGGAGTAGGTTAATTGTTATAGAAGGTCACCCCACCCCCTTTTCCTTTCCATCTCAAATGCTTACTTGGCCTACCACCATGTTATGATGCAAGAAGAAGTTTCTCACTAGGTGAGATATTGGACTTCCAAGCATCCAGAACGATGAGTAAATTAAATATTTATTTCTTTATTAATTACCCAGTCTTAGATATTATGTCATGGCAAGAGAAAGAAGACAAAGTCAGAAAGTTGTTATCAAGAGGAGGATTGTTGCTATAACAAATATGTAAAAATTTGGAAGTAGCTTTAGAACAGGATGATGAGTAGTGGATGGAAAATTTTGAAGGAGCAGGCTAGAAAAAGCTTGAATCACCATGAGCATTAAAAGCAATTATGGTGAAGGCCAAGAAGAGGAGTACCGTAGGGAAAGTCAGAATCTTTTTAGAGAAACTTAAATGATCATGACCAAAATGCTGATAGAAGAAATGTGAACTTAAAAGGCCATTCTGATGAGGTCTCAGATGAAAATGAGAATAAAGGTATTAAAATAGCCAGTCTGTAGTATTCTGTTACAACAGTAGAAAACAAACTAGGACAGAGGTTTTTGGTTTTTGTTTTGATTTTGATAATATATTTTGACACCTCTTCTATGATAAGCCTCAGGCAAGTCACTTTTACATCCCCTTGTGTCCTCTAAATGTCAAAACATGTCATTGTTACTGCTTTACTGTAAAGTCAGAAAGATTAAGTTACTTGCTCAAAGTCACATAGCAAGCAAGTGGTAGGAAGAGACAGGACAATCAAAACTCACATGTATGTAAATGTAAAACTCATGCTATTTTTCATTACCTCATGCTGCCTCTGCCCAGAGAAGAGCCACCTTCTAATTTTATCAGATTCTCTTCTTATTATTTTTACATGCTCACTTTGTTTAATTCATCCCCTCTGCCAAATCTACCTAGATTCTGATATCTTATTTATTCATTGCCATTATAGCATTAATAAAGTCTGCTTCCCCCTGCTGCCTCCACTCAACCAAGTATACTAATTTGTAAAAGCAATTTTGAACAAGGAGAACTAGGCTGCAGGAATCACATTTTCTAATTCTGAAATATGTTGCAAAATTACAGTAATAAAAAGAGTATGGCACTGGCATAAAAGCAGACATATAGACCAATGGAACAGAATAGACAGCCCAGAAACAAACTCATGCACATACAGTCAACTTATCATCAACAAAGGAGCCAATAATACACAATGAAGAAAAAAGTCTCTTCAACAAATGACATTGAGAACACTGCATATCCACATCCAAAAGAAAAAGAAGGACTCTTTTCTCACTGTATACGAAAATCAACTCAGAATGTATTAATTATTTAGACATGAGACCTCAAACTGAGAAACACCTATAAGCAAACATAGGGAAACAGCTTTTTGACATTGACTTTGGCATGATTTCTTAGATATGACACCAAAACTCAGGCAACAGATTCAAAATAAACAAGCGGGATTACACCAAACTTAAAACTTCTGCATAGCAAAGGAAACAATGAGCAGAACAAAAGACAAAATACAGAACGAGAGAAAATATTTTAAACTATATATCTGATAAAGGGTTAATGTACAAAATATATAAGAAGCTAATACAAATCAATAAGAAGGAAATCTAACTTAAAAATTGCCAAAGAACATGAACAGACATTTTTTCCAAATAGGACATACAAATGACCAATGGGTGTATTAAAAAAAATTTCAACATTACTAATAATTAGAGAAATGCAAGTCAAAACAATGAGATATCACTTCACACCTATTAGAACAGCTATTATCAACATAACAAAAGATAACAAATATTGATGAGGATGTTGAAAAAAGATAATCTTTATATACTGTGGGTGGGAATGTAAATGGATGCTGCCACTGTGGAAACCAGTACAGAGCGCCCTCATAAAATTAAAAGTAGAATTATCAATAATACAGAAATCTTGCTTCTGTTGAAATAACCAAAGATACTGGAATCAGAATTTTGAAGAGACATCTGCACCATGTTCATTGCAGCATTTTTCACAATAATGAAGGCATGGAAGCAAACTAAATGTCTATTGACAGAAGACTGGATAAAGAAAACGTAGCACGCAAAGGGTAGAACACCAAGCAGTTTCCTGGGGTTCCTAATTCCAGGCCTTGGCTTTTGAATGGAATTTATGGACCTGTCTTGGGGCAGAGGGGAGCCCACTGCCTTTAATTATGAGTCCCAGACCAGGCAACATTCACCATAAGCTGATTGTAACCCCATTGGGCTTTAAGAGAACATTGGCAGTAGTCTGGCAGTACTCTCTGTAGGCCTGCAGTGGCAGTGGCCCTGGGTGAGGATCATCTTTTTGGAAAAGGGAAGAAAAAGTGGGAAGGACCGTTTCTTGTGAATTGAGAGCCAGTTCAACCACAGTATAATAAAACATCAGGTAGACTTCTGAGGTTTTTGAATCTAGTCTGTGCCTCCCACATGGCAACTCTGACCTCACATGGGGCCTGGGAACCACACAACACCCTGAAGGGAAAGGCACAGGTCTGGCTCATTTTTTCACCTGCTGATTGTAGAGTCTTCAGCGAAGATAGAGAGTAGCTGGGGACTGATGGCAGTGTGCCTGAGTGAGACCTAGTGCTAGGCTGGCTTCAGGTCTGACCCAGGGCAATCCTACTGATGGCAGCCAAAGGTCTGCTATTGGCACTCCAACCCAAGCACCAGATGGCTCAGAAAAGAGTCTATTTGGAAGAGATTAAGGGAAGAGAACAAGAGTCTCAGCAAGGTAACTCAAAAAATTTTTCCAGGTGTCCTTCAAGACCATCAAGGAGGCACGACTATAAGTCTGCAAGAATTATGGCATTACTGCGTTTGTGGTGCCTAGCAGATACAGCTTAAATTATAGTACTCAAGTCTTTTTGAATATTTGGAAACCATTCCCAAGAAGGACGGGTACAAGCAAGCCCACACAGAGAGGATTACAATACACATCTAACTCTTCAATGCCCAGACACAGATGAACATCTACAAATATCAAGACCATACAGGAAAACATGTCCTCACTAAATGAACAAAATAATGCACCAAGGACCAATCCTGCAGAAACAGAGATATGTGACTTTTCAGACAAAAGACTTAAAATAGCAGATTTTAGGAAATTCAAAGAAATTCAAAATAGCACAAAGAAGAAAATCAGAACTATACAAAAAAAAATTAAAGAAATTAAAACAATTACACAGAATCAGGCAGAAATTCTGGAGCTAAAAGAAGCCAATTGGCATAGTAAAACATTTATCGGAGTCTTTTAAGTAGCAGAATTGATCAAGCAGAAGACAGAATTAGTGAGCTTAAAGATAGGCTGCTTGAAAATATATAGTAAGAAAAGACTGGAAAAAAAAGAGGAAAGATCAATGAGGCGTACATACAAAATCTAGAAAATAGTCTCAAAAGGGCAAATCTAACAGTTATTGGACTTAAAGAGAAGGTAGAGAAAGAGATGGGGTAGACAATTTGTTCAAAGGGATAATAACAAAGAATTTACCAAACGTAGAAAATATATCAATATTTAATATTATTTGTATTTGTGTCCCCACCAAAATCTCATTTCAAATTGTAATCCCCAATGTTAAAACTGGGGAATGGTGGGAGTTGATTAGGACACGGAGGTGAATTTCCCCCTTTGGTGCTGTACTCATGATAGAGTCTCACAAGACCTGGTTGTTTAAAAGCGTGTGGCACCTCCCGCTCCTTTCTGCCTGCTCTGACCATGTAACAGGAGTCTACTTCCCAGTTAGCTTCAGCCATGATTGACAGTTTCCTGAGGCCACCCTAGAAGCTGCTATGCTTTCTGTACAGGTTACAGAGCCATGAGCTAATTAAACATCATTTTAAATTAATTACTCCATCTCAGGTATTTCTTTATAGCAGTGCAATAATGGATTAATATAGAACATTCGTACCGGGGGGCACATTGATAAAAATATAACAGAAAATGTAGAAGCAGCTTTGGAATTGGGTAACCAGCAGTGGTTGGAACAGTTTGAAGGACTCAGAAGAAAACAGGAAGAAGAGGGAAAGTGTGAAACTTCCTAGAGACTTGTTGAATGGTTGTGACCAAAATGGTGATAGTGATATAGACAGAGATGGCCAAGCTGAGGTGTTCTCAGATTGAGATGAGGAAATTATTGGGAACTGGAGCGAAAGTCACTTATGCATTAGCAAAGAGGTTAGCCTGCATTGCGCCTCTGCTCTAGGGATCTATGGAACTTTGAACTTGTGAGTGATAATTTAGGGCATCTGGTGTAATAAATTTCTAAGTGGCAACAAACTGTGCTCATATGCATGAGCCAAGAAATAACTTGAAAGTGGAACTTATATGTAAAAGGGAAGAAGGGTATAAAAGTTTGGAAAATTTTCAGCCTGGCCTTGATGTAATTGTTACACTGCATGCCAGTATCAAAACACCTCGTGTACCCCTTAAATATATACACTATGTACCCCACAAAATTAAAACTAAAAATTAAACTGTGGCATACACATATAATGGAATATTATTTAGCATTAAAAATAAGAAAATTCCATCATTTGTTACTATATGGATGAACCTGGAAGACACTATGCTAAGTGAAATTAGCCAGATAGAGAAACACAAATACTACATGATACCACTGGTATGGAGAATCTAAAATAGTAAAATTTATAGGAGTAGAGATAGAATGGTGGTTGCCAGGGGAAAAGGGAAGAAAAAAGTGGAGGAATTAGACAAACAGTATAAAGCTTCAGTTATACAATATTTAACAGTCTCAGAGATACACTATGCAGCATGGTGCCTATAGTAAATATTGTATTATATACTTAAAAATTTGCTAAGAGTGTAGGTCTTATGTTAAGTGTTCTTATGTCTCTCTCTTGCACACATAAGAATCATAAATAAAGAGAGTGGGAGGAAACTTTTGGAGAGGATGGATATATTTATTACATAGATTGTGATGGTTTCGTGGGTATATACATACCTTCAAATTCATTAAATTGTATAAATTCAATACACGCAGTTTTATGTATGCCAGTTATACCTCAGTAAAGTAATTTTAAAAATAAATAAATATTAATACGTCTTTTCCATGAGTGCATTTGTAATCTCTTCAGTTAGAGCCTCCAGGCAAAGCATTAACCAGATCTTCTGTTTTGTTTCTTTCCATCCCTCACTGCCATATTCTCCCTTCTCAGCACTGAGTTCAACACACAGAGCATTTAATCGTCCTTCTTAACTCATTCAATGATATGATCACTGTGGAGTGGGATGACCCCTGTTCTGTGTGTGGTTTAGGGAAAGTGAATTTTGTTCTCTAACTTTCAGTTTCCTTGTCAGTTAAATCAAGAGAGGCATTCAACTCAATCTAATATATTATGCAATGTAACGTTGTCTTACAATTTACTTAGTTGTGGAGGTGAAGCTGGGGGGAAGGCAAGCAGTCAGACCATCTTACGTCCAAATCTCAGCCCTACCACTTTCTAGCTTTGTGACGTTAGGTAACTCCCTTCTCTTTGCTAAGCTTCTGTTTTCACTTTTCACATCTTTAAAATATGAATAATGACACTGTATACAATATTTGTGAGGTTTAAATGCATCAGTTTTTCTGTCTCTCCCATTAATATCTTAGTGGTAAGTTTGTTCCCAGTGTCCCCTTCTTGGTAGCTTTCACACAGGCTGGGCTCCCTGGTTATATTGAGCACAACCCTCTCTGTGCCACTATTCTTTTGGTGAAGGGAGGTATAACACTCTAAACATGGGGCTCAGTTTTTCCACATGTAAAACTTGCAAGAAGGCTCAAATGAAACTTTCTAACGACCCTTATGGCTATGATATTTTCGGCATCTTTACCCATCCGTCATTCTTTCCTCCCATTCAAACTCTTAGATTTAAGCCTGTCATCTTACCCTCATCCCTAGAAGCAGAACTGAAAGGTTAGGGTGAGTCCTATGGCTCCAGAAGAGGAGGAGGAGGGGAAGAATTAGATGAAGTTGGAACACTATGGAGTTCAATCTTAATTCACATGTTTTGGCCTCCCTGTAGGCACTTCACAACAGAACACATGCTCCTTCTAAAGGTTCTTGTTTCTTAAATTCTAACTGCTGTTCTGCTGGTTTTCAATCAGTTTCCATATATTTCTATCTTTTAACTGTAGGATTTTGAACCATGAGTCTGAACTCACATTTTTATTTTATCCAGGTTCTTATAATCTCCAGACTCTAAGTTCCAGGAAAAAAAAAAAAAAAAAAAAAAAAAAAAAAAAAAAAAAAAAA
>NW_016810365.1:85315-86364 GCF_001698545.2 Rhinopithecus bieti
TTTTTTCTTTGGCTTTTCTGCCTATAAAGCCCACCTCTTCTGCTCAGCTCATCAAAACTCCTTATTTCATAGATGAAATGCCACCTGATTGATGACTTTCTAATAAAAGCCAATTCAATATTTAAACTACATTTGTTGACATTTTGATTGTGACAGTATTCTCTTATCATTACTTTAATGCCTGCAACATTTTAGTTACGTCTCCTGCTTCATTCCTGACATTGGTAACTTGTGTCCCCTCTCTCATTTTTCTTTCTCAGTATTGCTAAAGGTTTATCGATTTCTTTGATTTTTTTCAAAGAACCAGAGTTCTGTGCCATTAATCTTCTCTACTGTCTATGTATTTTCAGTTCTATTACTTTCCACTCATATGTTTATGATTTTCTTCCTTCTGGTTGCTTTCATATTATTTCACTCTTTTTCTTCTAGGTTTTTGAAGCAGAATTTTATTATTGATTTCAGACCTTTATATTATTCTAATGAAAACATTTAGTGTGATAAATCTACTCAGGATTGCTACATCTACATTCTACATTTTTTTTACTTTTCAGATTTTATTTTAGGTTGAAGGGGTAATGTGCATGTTTCTTACATGGGTATATTATGTGTCTTAGAAGGTTGGTGTATAGATAATTTTGTCACCCATATAATCAGCACAATACCCAATAGATAAATATTCAATCCTCACCTTCATTCCACCCTCCAACCTCAAGTACACCCTGGTGTCTATTGTTCCCTTCTTTCAGTCCATGGGTACTCAATGTTTATTTCTCACTTAAAAGTGAGAACATGGTGTATTTAGCTTTCTGTTCTTGTGTTAATTTTCTTAGGATAATGACTTCCAGATCCGTGCATGTTTCTGCAAACATGATCTTTTTCATTTTAAGGCCACATGATATTCCAATGATATATCTAGTCCACTGTTGATGAACATCTAGATTGATTTAATGTATTTCCTATAATGAAGAGTTCTGTGATGAACATGCGTGTGCATGTGCCTTTATAGTAAAATTATTTATATTTTTGTATATATAATAATAAATGTAATT
>NW_016810366.1:0-8685 GCF_001698545.2 Rhinopithecus bieti
CTTGGATATTAGCTTTTAATAAAGCTGACTTTTAACCATTGAGCTCTTTAAAAAATCCTTTTAAATCCCACCATATTTTAGCTGGGACAAACTGCTATTTCAAAAGTAACACAAATATTAAACTGGGAGGACGCCCTTACGTGAGTCAAACCCAGACTATTGTGGTGGAATAAAAAAGGGGCAGAACTTTAGCTACTGAACTACAGTGTGGATGACAACCATTGCTCTTTAAGTTTGGCTTGGCTGGCAAAAGGTGCCAAGTTATGTGAATAAAACCCCTCAGGGTAGTCAAAATTTTTTTTTCCTTTTCCTTGCCATTTTTCCCTTTTCCCCCCCCCCCCCCCTTTGCAAGAATTCAGCCAATTCAGAGTCCTTATTCCCCATAATTTTGAACTTTAGATTTGATCAAGTCAGGTAGAATTGGTCAAACCCAATGGGAGAAAGACTGAAACAGTAACAAAAACGAAAGAAAGAAATAAGCAAAAAAAAAAAGGCCAGTTAAGCAAAACAAACTACACAATTTATATAATTACTGAGCACTCTAATGGTAAGGAGAAATTAAGACCAGCTGGTTGTGAATCTTAACTTTAGTCATTAAAAAGAATTTCCAAGACAAAATCCCAATTTAGATACTTACCTAGGAATTGGGGTCCAGGCTGAAGATTTCTCTGTACCATCCTAGAAGCAGGAAAATACTCAAATTTGCTTTCCCTGTTGGAAGTGAGTAAAACTCTAGAAAAGGAGATGTACAGCAAAATAAACCTCAGATCTCAGCCAAATTTTGGGATATCGGGGATTCTCTGGAGTGGGGAGCTCCCAGGCCTCAGCAAATCATCCTGTTGATTTGAGCAATAAAGACAGCTCAAGCCGTCTATAGGTCAAGCCCAAGCTGTCAGGTCAGAAGCACTTCCACTCAGAATCCCTCCCTTCGTGGTTACCAATTTGTAAACCATAAAGTATCTGAGACACATCTCAATCAATTTAGAAGTTTATTTTGCCAAGGTTAAGGACATGCACCTGGGAGACAGGTCTGTGCCTTTCTCCAAAGATGATTCTCAGGGCTTCAGTGTTTAAAGGCGAAAAACAGGCTGGAGGGGAAAAAGGGAGGGTATGGTCACATTACTGAATCCACACGTTGCAAGAGAAAAGGAGCAAGTAAGGAAATAATCAATTATGTTCTGGTCTCATGCTCAGCAAATTGGCATTTTATGTAAGATAAGGTGAACACAGAGTTCACCTGTGGAGATATTTAACTTTTTATCTGTAGCTATCTGCTTAGGAACAAAAGGAAAGGCGGCTTCTTCTTGACTCAGCTTTCAGCTTAATTCTTTTCTTTTGGCATAGTGAAATTAGGGTTCCAAGTTTTCATTTTCCTTTGACAGTATGCTGAGGCAGAGATTCTGCCAACCCTTTTTCTCCTTTACTTCCTGTTAGACTGACTAGCACAACAAAGGGAGACAGGAAGTCTGAAGGAGGGAGAACAAAATTGCTGCTGCTTCTCTCTGCTTCCTGTTTCTCTTTGTCACCCTCACAAAAGACGTCTACCTGGCCAGGGCCATGTGGATTTAGTAGGAACAGGAGGGCCAATTTCATAGTTTCTCTCTAAATATGAAGAACTACTGTTATTATGGTGGCTTTCACTTCAGAGGGACTCCTCCTTCAAGAACCTGAGGCTTCAGTACCAGTTAAGCAACTCCCCTGATTTAGATATAAATGTTCCAATTTGGTAGGGGCTCTTTCTCCAAGCTGTTTCAGTGCCATCTCTAATTGGGCAGCCCATTTTATCAGAGGTCTGGGTCCAAGTCTTACCCAAATATCCTAATTGCTTTCCAATACCTTGGAGTGGTAGTTATTTCTGGCACTTTGAACACCTATTTTAACCAATTTCCTGTTGTAAACTCCATTTAAATATCTTCTGTGGACTTGGTTTTTTAATATTTTCCTTTTTCAGTAATTCCATTGTAATGCATCTAAATGTGACTTCTTTGCATGCATTCTGCTTGGGATTTGTAGCACAACTTGATGTATGGCTTTATATTTTTTATTATTTTTACAATATTCTTTGCTATTTTCATTTTCAATATTTATTTTATCCATTCTTCGGCTTCTCTCCTTCTGGAACTGCAATTACGCATCTCATAGCCCTTTTTACCATGTCCCATCTCTCTTCATCTCTTGATGTCTCTCCTCTTTTTAAGACATAATGTATGTATTCTAAAATTAATTATCTTAATGTGTACAACCCTGTGGTTTTTACTATATTCACATAGTTGTGCAAACATGACCACTATCTAATGTCAAAAATATTTTATCACTCCAAAACAAAGCCTTATAATACTTTTGAAGTCCCTTCCCTCTTGCATTCCTAGCCCCCCATTAATTACGACACTGTATGAGTTTACCCAGAATACTGGACATTTCAAATAAACTGAATTATGCAATATTTGGATTTTGTAATTGGATTCTCTCACTTAGTATATTGTTTACAAAGTTCATCCATATTGTGTTATACATCAATACTTTATTCTTTTTCATTGCTGAATAATATTCCATCATATGAATTGACCACATTTCATTTAGCCATTCATCAGTTTGTGGACCTTTGAGAGGTTTCTAATATTGGGTTATTATAAATAATGCTGCTATTTTCATTCCTGTACAAGTTTTTATGTGGACATATGTTCTTATTTCTCTGAGATATGTAATTAAAGTTGAATTTCTGAGTCATAGGATAACTCAATGTTTAACTATTTGAGAAACTGCCAAAGAATTTCCAATATTTCTGCATAATTTTACAATCTTATCTGTGATGTGTGAAACTTTCATTTTATTTACATCCTTACCAACACTTGTTATTGGCTATTTTTTTGTTATACCCAATTTGTAAATTGGTTGTAAATTGCTACCTCATTGCAGTTTGGGTTGACATATACCTAATGACTAATGATGTTAGAGATTATATCCTGTGCTTATCAGCCATTCATATATCTTCTTTGAATAAAGGCCAATTCAAATATTTAGCCCATTTCAAAAATTAGCTTGTTTGTCCGTCTTAGTATGTAAGTTTTTCTCTTGCATTGTTATCACAGGTATAATTGAACTTGGTGAAATTCAGTGGGAAAACAAGAACAAACTAAATCATAAAGCAAGAAGAAAGGAAATAAAGATTAGAATGGCCATAAATAAATCAAGAATAGAAAAAATAAGATTAATTCAATGAATCAATTTAGTTCTTTGAAAGATCAACAAAATTGACAAAGCTTTAGCTATACTGATCTGACAGAAAAAGACATATTAAATTCAATTACCAAAATCAATGAATAAGGAAAGGGAGCACTACTAATAAAAAAACCTATAGAAATAAAATAATAATTACAAAGAAGTTCATAAACATTTACTTCAAATACATTATTATCCTAGAGCAAATGGGAAATTTCGTAAGAAAGACACAAAATACTAAAAACTACTCAAATAATAAATAGAAAATCTGAAATACCTGTAAATAATTAAAGTGACTGAATTAGTAATTTTTTTAAATTCCCTTGAAAATAACCCAGCCCGTGCCCTTGACGGCTTCCTGGTGAAACTTCTGTCCAATATTTAAAAAACAAAAATAATACAAATTCTTCACAATCTCTCAAAAAATACAAGAGGAAAGAATACTTCCACTCATCCTGTGAGGCCAGGATTACCCTGATTTACCAAAACCAAAGAATCACACATAAGGAAAACTACAGATTAATGTCTCTTTAAGAGACACATGAAAGAAATCCTCAACAAAATGCCTAGCAAACCAACCCAACCACATGAAAGGATTTCATATCATGATAAGGAGATTTATCCCAGGATGCAAGGTTTGTTAACACATAATATCAATTACAGTCACACATCATTTAAAAGCAGGGTATTTCTGAGAAACAGGTTTGTTCAGGGCGATTTTGTTGTGCCAGCCATCCTAGAGTGTACTTACACAAACCTAATGGTATAGCTTACTACACTCTAGGCTATATGGCGTAGCCTATTGTTCCTAGGCTCACAAACCAGTACAGTGGTGTTACTGTACTGAATGCTGTAGGCAGTTAAAACGCAATGGTAAGTATTTAATGTACTTAAACATGGTCTAAACCTAAAAAGAATACAGTAAAAAATATTATCTTAAAGATAAAAAATGGTACACCTATATAGGGAACTTCCATGAATGGAGCTTGCCAGGACTAGAAGTTGCTCTGAGTGAAGTCAGTGAGTGAGGCTAATGAATGTGAAATCCTAGGTCATTACTGTACATTATTGTTAAACGTTATAAACACTGTATACTTAGGCTACACTAAGTATATTTATTTAAAATATTTGTCTTTCTTCAATGATAAGTTAACCTTAGCTTATCGTAAACATGTTTTACGTTTATGAGCTTTCAATTTTTTTTAAAATTTTTTTTTGAAAAAAAAACCTCTTTTGTAATAACTAGCTTAAAACACAGACATATTTTACAGTTGTCAAAAATATTTTTTTATAGCCTTATTCTATAAGCTTTTTTTTATTTTAAGAAATTTTTAAAAAAGTTTTAAAACTTTTCTTTAGAAACTAAGGCAATAAACAGCACACATTACTAGGACTACACAGGGTCCAGACTCATCAATATGATCATCTTTTACCTGTACATCTTGTACCACTGGAAAGTCTTCAGGAGCAGTATATATGGATCTATCATATCCTATGATAATGATACTTTCTTCTGGAATACCTCCTGAAGGAACTGTCTGAGGCTGTTTTACAGTTACCTATTTTTTTTAAGTAGAAGGAGTATACTCTAAACAATAAAAAGTATAGTATACTAAATATGTACACCAATGACATATATTTATTATAATTATCAAGTACTGAGTACTGTACCTAATTGTATGTGTTATACTTTTATACTGACTAGCAGTTCAGTGGGTTTATTTACACCAGCATCAACACAAACACATGAACAATGCATTTTTCTACAAAGTTATGATGGGTATGACGTCATAGTTATGATGGGTATGACATACTAGGTAATAGGAAAGGTTTTAGCTCCATTATAATCTTATGGAAGCATTGTAATATCTGTAGTCTGACACTGAACAAAACATTGTTATGCAGCACATGACTGTAATGTAATACACCATGTAAATAGAATAAAATACAAAAAATTCACATGAACTCAATAGACCAAGAAAAAGCATTTGAAAACTCCAATAGCCTTTTTTGATAAAAGCCCTCAAGAAACTAGGAATAAAAGAAAATGACTTACATTTATAGTCACTGAATTGTTGATAGGAGTGCCAGGACAATTCAATGGGAAAAAAGGGTGGTCTTTTCAACAAGTAGTGTTGGCACAACTGGGTATCTGCATGTAAAACAATAGATTTAGAACTGTACCCGACAGCATATACGAATTAACTAAAACTGAATCACAGACATGAACATAACAGCTTTAGCTATTCTAACATCCTTAGAATAAAACATATGAGTAAATCTTCATGACTGGGAGTGAGGCAAAGTCTTCTTAGATATGACCCCAGAAGCATAATCAAAGAAAATGGATAAATTGGACTTCATCAAAATTAAAAACTTTTGTTGGCTAAATTACACCATCAAGGAAGTGAAAAGATAACTCACAAAAAATTTACGTAGGAATAAATCTTCATAACTGTGAGTCAGGCAAAGGCTTTTAGATGTGACACCAGAAGCATAAGTAAAGAAAAAAAGATAAATTGTACTTCATCAAAATTAAAACTTTTGATTGTTAAATTATGCCATCAAGAAAATGAAAAGACAGCTCACAAACTTAGAAAATATTTTCTAAGTTTGTATCTGATATGGTGCTTCTGTCAGAATATAAGAAGAACTTTTGTAATCCAAAAATAAAGAGACCAATAACACAATGAAAAAAAATGGGCAAATAATTTGAATGGATATTTCTTCAAAGAAGATATATAAATGGCCAATAAGCACATGAAAAGCAGCTCGACATCATTAGTCATTAGGAAATGCCAATTAATACCATAAGATACTACTTCACACTTATGACAATGGCTAAAATAAATATGATAGACACTAAATGTGTTGTAAACGATGTGGAGAAAATTAATGCTTCATGTGTTGTAGTTGGGATTGTAAAATTGTGCAGACACTTGGAAACTCTTTGGCAGTTTCTCAGAAAGTTACACATCGAGTTACTCTATGACTCAAAAATTTAACTCCTGGTTACATATCCCAGAAAATAAAACATATGTCCCCATAAAACTTGTGCAGGAATGAAAAGAGCAGCATTATAATTTCCCCAAATTGGAAACCTCCCAAAGGTCCACCAGTTGTTTAATGGATAAATGTAATGTAGTCAATTCATATAGTAGAATATTATTCAGCAACGGAAATGAATAAAGTACTGATATATGCTACAACATGAATGAACCTTGAAAACATACTATGTGAAAGAAGCTAGACACGGGACCATATATTGTATAATTCCATATATGTGAAATGCCCATAAAAGGCAAATTTAGAAAGATAGGGGGTAAGTTAGTTATTTCCTGACTGGGGACAAGGATAATGGGGGCTAACAGAAAATATGCATGTGGAATCATATTGGAGTGATGAAGATATTCTAAAACTGATTTATGGTGATGTCTTGGTCCATTTTGTGTTGCCATAACAATACCTGAGATTGGGTAATTCATAAAGAAAAGAGGCTTATTTAGCTCATGATTTCACAAGCTGGGAAATTCAGGAAGCACAGTGCTGGCATCTGCTTGGCTTCTGATGAGGGCTTTTATGCTACATCACATCATGGTGGGGAAGATCAAAGGGGAAGTGGACACATGTGAAGAGCTAAAACCTAACGGGCATCCTGACTTTACAACAACCCACTCCTATGTGAACTAATCTATTACCACAAGAACTAGTCCAGTCTCACCATAGCAAGAACTCACTCACTACTGGAAGAATGGCACCAAGCCACCCATGAAGGTGGAGCCCCCATGATCCAATCACTTCGCATTAGGCTCCACTTGCCAACATCACCACATTGGGAATCAAATTTCAAGCTGAGTTTTGATGGGGACAAATAAACCAAATCCAAACCATAGCAGGTGAAGATTTTACAACTTGGTAAATTTACTACAAATTATCGAAATGCATACTTTAAAATAGTGAATTACATAATAAACAAAACATATATCAACAATAATAATACTTAAAAAGATCTCCATACATAGAAAACTCCCAATCCAGATGGTTTCACTGGTGAATTCAGTGGTATGCTGGTATGTGTTTAGCAAACTTTTCTTCTGAGTTGGTTGAGCAGGGGGTTGATGTTCAGAAGAAGCTCTATTTTAGCATTTCTTAGCGTTTGTCAATTTCTGTGGTATAAAATCTCGCACTGTGGCTGATTTCAAGCTAGCAACGTGATGTCACTGAAAGCAGAGTTGGGAAGATATTCTAACAATATCTTTCAAGAGCTAGTGTTATTAGCTGGCTCCCAGCCCACCGCTTGGTAAATTCTACCAAATATTCTGGTTGAATTATCTTCCAATTTCCTTTGTCATATCTTCTTTCACCTGTGGGTTGTTTTGAATAGTGTTGCTCAGCTTACTTCCAAATATTTGGGAATTTTCTAGAGATCATGTTATCATTAACTTCTAATATAATTATATTGTGATGGAAGAACATACTTTGTGTTTTTGATACTTGAAATTTATTAGGTCTTGTTTTATGGCTCAGCATATACAAGTTTAAGTAGAAAGCCCACATGCACTTGAAAAAAAAAGTGTTAGGCAGTGTTCTAGAGATATAAATTAGGTCAATTAATTTGATAGAGTCCTCCATTTCTTCTGCATTCTTACTGCTAATTCTAACACATGTCACCTAATGATTCGTTTCTACTGGCTTTTAATTTTCCTACATTAGTTATACAGTATTAATCATACATAGCTTAGCTACTAACAACTGGGGCCAAGACTGTTCATAAGGATTGTAAGATTCATTATTGCAAGGACATTGATCTCCCTAAGTTGATCTAAAGATCAAACCCAAACCAAATCCTTATTCCTGTAGGTTTTGTTTGTGAGTGTGTATATGTGTAAAAAGTGGCAAACATTTGAAATGTGTTAGTAATGTTGTACAACTTTCTGAGATACTAGACATATTCTATATTTGTGCTGCTTATGACAGTAGTCAATATCTGGCTATTAAGCACTTGAAATGTGGCTAGAGTGGCTGAGAAACTGAATTCTAAAATTGGATTTATTTTTAATTATTTTAAATTTAAATGTAAATAGTCATTCATGGCTAGTCACCACCATATTGGACAGTGCAGATATATGAAAATGCAGAAAGGCAAACATACAGAAATAATCTTGAAAAAGGAGGACATAGATGCTACCTTTCAAACTTATTTTTGTAACTATAAGAATTAAAGTATGGAGTACATATATATGTATATACACACTGACTCATCACAAAGAGCATAAAATATATGTGTATACACTTACATACATAGGAGTCACTTGATCCATGATAAATGTGACACTGAAGTATAATGTAAAAAGAACGGCCTTTTCAAGAACTGATGTTAGTCAATTGGATATCTGTTTGAAAAAAAAAGTTAATCTTGCGTGACTCCTTTTCAAACTATGAACAAAAATCAATTGGGGCTGGGCA
>NW_016810366.1:12456-13723 GCF_001698545.2 Rhinopithecus bieti
CAATGAGAACAAAGACACAAAGTATCAGAATCCCTGGGACACATTTAAAGCATTGTTTAGAGGGAAATTTATAGCACTAAATGCCCACAAGAGAAAGCAGGAAAGATCTAAAATTGACACCCTAACATCAAAATTAAAAGAACTAGAGAAGAAAGAGCAAACAAATTCAAAAGCTGGCAGAAGACGAGAAATAACTAAGATCAGAGCAGAACTGAAGGAGATAGAGACACAAAAAACTCTTCAAAAAATCAATGAATCCAGGAGCTGGTTTTTTGAAAAGATCAACAAAATAGACCACTAGCAAGACTAATAAAGGAGAAAAGAGAGAATAATCAAATAGATGCTATAAAAGTGATAAAGGAAATATCACCACCAATCCCACAGAAATACAAGCTACCATAAGACAATACTATAAATGAGAGATGAAGCCAGCTGGAGTTCCTGGGTCGAGTGGGGACTTGGAGAACTTTTCTGTGTAGCTAGAGGATTGTAAACATACCAATCAGCACTCTGTGTCTAGCTAAAGGATTGTAAATGCACCAATCAGCACTCTGTAAAAATGCACCAATCAGCACTCTGTAAAATCACACCAAAAGTACTATGTGGAGCTAAAGGGTTGTAAACACACCAATCAGCACTGTAAAAACACTCCAATCAGTGCTTTGTGTCTAGCTAAATGATTGTAAATGCACCAGTCAGCACTCTGTAAAATGGATCAATCAGTGCTCTGCAAAATGGACCAATCAGCGGGACGTGGGTGGGGACAAATAAGGGAATAAAAGCAGGCCACTCCAGCCGGCAATGGCAACCTGCTCAGGTACCCTTCCATGCTGTGGAAGCTTTGTTACTTCGTTCTTCACAATAAATCTTGTTGCTGCTCACTCTTTGGGTCCACACCACCTGTAAGAGCTGTAACACTCACCGCGAGGGTCTGTGGCTTCATTCCTGAAGTCAGCGAGAACACGAACCCACTGGGAGAAACAAAGAACTCCAGATGTGCCATCTTTAAGAGCTGCAACACTCACTGCGAGGTCCACGGCTTCATTCTTAAAGTCAGCAAGACCAAGAACCCACTGAAAGGAATAAATTCCAGACACATAAACAACTCTATGCAAATAAACTAGAAAATCTAGAAGAAATGGATAAATTCCTGGACAAATACACGCTCCCAAGTCTAAACCAAGAAGAAGTCGAATTCCTGAATAGACCAATAACAAGTTGTGAAATTGAGGCAGTAATTAATAGCCTACCAACCAAAATAAGTCTG
>NW_016810366.1:15233-24720 GCF_001698545.2 Rhinopithecus bieti
ACATAGGCGTGGGCAAAGACTTCATGTCTAAAACACCAAAAGCAATGGCAACAAAAGCCAAAATTGACAAATGGGATCTAATTAAACTAAAGAGCTTCTGCACAGCAAAAGAAACTATCATCAAAGTGAACAGACAACCTACAAATGAGAGAAAATTTTTACAATTTATCCATCTGATAAAGGTCTAATATCCAGAATCTACAAAGAACTTAAACAAATTTACAAGATAAAATCAAACAACTACATCAAAAAGTGGGCAAAGGATATGAACAGACACTTCTCAAAAGCAGACATTTATGCAGCCAACAAATATGTGAAAAAATGCTCATCATCACTGGCCATCAGAGAAATGCAGATCAAAACCACAATGAGATACCATCTCACACCAGTTAGAATGGCGATCATTAAAAAGTCAGGAAACAACAGGTGCTGGAGAGGATGTGGAGAAATAGGAACACTTTTACACTGTTAGTGGGACTGTAAACTAGTTCAACCATTGTGGAAGACAGTGTGGCGATACCTCAAGGATCTAGAACCAGAAATACCATTTGACCCAGCAATCCCATTACTGGGTATATACCCAAAGGATTATAAACCATTCTGCTATAAAGACACATGTACACGTATATTTATTGTGGCACTATTCAGAATAGCAAAGACTTGGAACCAACCCAAATGCCCATCAATGGTAGACTGGATAAAGAAAATGTGGTACATATACACTATGGAATACTATGCAACCATAAAAAGGATGAGTTCATGTCCTTTGCAGGGTCATGTCCTTTGCAGGGACATGTTGATGAAACTGGAAACCATCATTCTCAGCAAACTATCATAAGAACAGAAAACCAAACACCACATATTCTCACTCATAAGTGGGAGTTGAACAATGAGAACACATGGACACAGCAAGGGGAACATCACACACTGGGGCCTGTTGCGGGGTGGGGGGCTAGGGGAGGGATAGCATTAGGAGAAATACCTAGCATAAGTAACGGGTTAATGGGTGCAGCAAACCACCATGGCACATGTATACATATGTAACAAAACTGCATGTTCTGCACATGTACCCCAGAACTTAAAGTATACTAGAAAGAAAGAAAAAGAAAGGAAGGAAGGAAGGAAGGAAGGAAGGCAGACATACAACTTAAGAACATTTGCTCATCAAAACGTACCATTAAGAAAGAGAAAAGGCAGTACATTGATGAGAGTATTTATTTGAAATAAATGTTCTTAACAAAGAATTTGTAAGTAGAATATATGAAGAACTTCTACAAATCCATAAGAAAAGGCAGGCAACCCAGTGGAAAATGGGAAAAGACAAACAGGCAATTCAGATAAAATGGCTAATATAAATGACTAATGAACAAATAAAAGGATTATCAACCTCATTATTCATCAGGATCAGGGAAATGAAAATTAATGCCATACGGTAATACTTTTACTCTCACATCTGAATAGATAAAATGAAAAATGATAGAAATATAATTTCTTTCTGAAGACATGAACAACTGGAATTGTCATACACTGCTGGTGGAAGTGAAAATTGATACGACTACCTTGGAAATTTACATGGCAATATCTAATATGTATGAATTTATGCACAACCTATAATACAGCAAATTTTTCTTCTAGGTATTTTCCCAACAGAAGTATATGCATATGTCCACCAGAACACATGTATAAGATTGTTCATAGCATTACTATTTATACTAGGCATCAATTTAAAACTTCCCCATTTACAAAAGGAAAAGATTAAATAAATTGTGTTGTATTCACATAATAAAATAGCACACAGCAATGAAAATGAACAATCTATAACTACTCACAAAAGTGGATGAATCTTAATAAAAGAAGTCAGTTACAAAACATTATTATATGGCTCTTTTATATAAAGCTCAAAATAGACAAAACTAATCTATGATGATACAAGTCAGGTAAGTGTTCATTCTTAGGAGGCTTAATAATTGGAAGCAGGCATGAGTGGGGATTCTGGGATGTGGCAATGTTCTGTTTTTCATTCTGAGTGCTGTTACATAGATGTGTTCACACTGTGAAAATTCATAGAATTTTATGCTTATAGTTCGTTCACATTTTTTCCTGTAGATTATACTTCAGTAAAAATTAATAAAACAGAAATGAAAACAACAGACTCATATCAACCCTAGGCCCTTGTAAAATCCAGAAGGCTTTTATACAGCTGTGCTTAAAGAGAGCCTCATCTGCACCAGCAAGGAAGACTGTGCTGAAAATCAGGGCTGGGAGCTAATTGTAAGGGGGGTAGAGATTCAAAATGGCACTGGATATATTACTTGAAGAGGTCTCCTATGTCAAAATCAGGGACCTCATGGAAAACAGTAACCATGAGACCTTGGATTAGGGAGATTTGCATGGAAGAGACTGAGAATCTTGAACTACCAGATTCCCTTAATCTTCCAGATCAGCAGCAGTTCCCCTACACCTGCCCCTCTGACTTGCTAGAGGAGGGCAACCTCCTCAGACTTGGAGACCCTGAAAATACATTACCAACACAGGAGACTTACATAATGACACATTCAACATCCGCACTGTCATTGCGACCAAACCAATTAGCATTATAGGCAGAGCTGGGAAGTCAAGTCCCTGCTCTTGGAGGAAAGAGGTTACAACAAAAAGAAATGGAAAACCTAGCTCAAATATACTGGCACAAACCCTAGGAACATATGTGGGAGGAGATCTTGAGGCTTTGAATGGGAATCAGGGAGAATAAAGGAGCATTACTGACATGACATGACACACAGCAGAACCATTATACGACTACTCACTCCTAGGAGAAAATGACTGGCTGGTTAACTGCTTGCTATAGAAAGGTGCTAAACCCTTGGCTCTGGTTGCTCAGCTGTGGTGCAACCCAGTGTTTATAGCCCACCTGCTCTTGCCAGGTTGCATAGTGGAAGTTGGAGACAGGTAAATTGATGCTACCAGGCTGATATTCCTGCTGTTTGATGTACTGTAAATAATAAATTGTTTTGCTCTGAGCCATTAAATCTTGTTGTCTTCTTTTGGCACCTATGGAGTGTAGCAAATTGATATGCTTGCTTACTTAATCATTTCATTTGGAGTCTAGCTACTCCATGCCATCCTATATGAATGAGTTTCTGCAAGGATTGGCATAGGAAGCAAGGTGCCAATATAGACAATGACTTTTTGAAAGAGAAAAGGCAGGGGACATATGGGACAATTCAGGGATGTAAGGAAGCTCCCTGGGAGATAGGAGGGATTGTGTCTGTCCAAATAGTAAATTAAAGGGAAGGTAAACGGTCTGCTTTTTGAACATGAGGTGAGTTGATGAATAGACACTGAGTGCAAGAGATCAGATTACAATAAACTATTCAAATGGCATCCTCTTCTGCAGAGTAGAGGACAAGGGAAACACTTCTGATTCCTGTCAAAGAGAAAAGCACAACTTTCCCCCATTTGAAAACCATGACTAATATTCCTACAACTGCAATATAACCCCATGCAGAGTAGTAAGATGCACCCAAGAAGAAAAGGAGGGCAATCTAATAAAACTTCTGTCCAAAGAGTGGGGTGCTTTTAGAGATTCAGATGGTGCATCTTATGCCGGAAGAAGAACTGTTATGCTTTACAGAGTGAAGGGTAGCGAGCAGGCCTTCTCACATATGATTCATACAGACTCTTCAGTCAGGGCAGAATCATGTCACAAACCATGGCTTTACTGGTTTCAATTTCTATTTCAGTGACGACATTATGTTGAACCTGGGGAGAATACCAAGGAGGAAGTTGTTCAAAACATGACGGTTGTAGCTGCTCCAGAATGACTGTACCATAGGCATAATGGTAATTTTGATAATGAGCCTTTCATACAGAGAATGCCTGATAAGTGTTTATGCTCTGCCTCCCTAAAGTGAAAGTGGATGACTAACTTTGTTGTTAGTACCTCGAGGCCCTGTGCAGGTGGCTATGATTGTAGGTTGAAAAATGTCTAAGATAAAGACAGACCCATCCTCATCCAAGCAAAATTTCTATAATCTGAGATAAAATAAAGAACGATGGGAAAAAGAATAAATCCCCTACAAAGGGACCTAGCCATAAATCGATATAGATTTGGCTGTAAAACAGAGTTTCTCAAAGAAGAGGTTAATGGGTTGAGCACTGAAGCAACTGGGTGCAGATAGGAGCAATAGGCATAGGGAGAAGGGGCACAAACAGGCAGTTGTTTATCCAGTTGAAACTTGAAGTACCTCAGTAGGGACAGATTTCTCCATGGAGATCAATATCTCTTTACAGGAGGAAGTAAGAAGCCATTTCTAGTTAGCTGGATAGAAATGTTGGTAGTCTGGGTACACCATTTGTGGGTTCCGTCTTTGTAGGAGGAAGTAAGAAGGCAGTTGGCTACCACAGAATGATAGTCAACTGACTTCTCACTTCCTCATTATAGGCCTTATTATCCTATGGTAGCCAATTGGCTATCATTCCTTCAGCACTTCCACTGCCCGACCCTAAGCCCATGTATCCTGATCTGAAGAAGGGGGACTAAGCGTGAGGTCAAGGTCTTTCTGTCCCTAGTGGGGCCCAGAGGTCATATGCCTCTGCAGGGGTACAATGTGGCATGGAGTAAAGGTAGGAGATGAGATATTTTGTGGCTTGTTTGGATACCAGTGCTTAAATAACTGTCTTATCAGATTATGTTGAGGGGCAAGTGCTCCAGTGAATTGGCTGAATTTGGCAATGTAGTGAAATGGGGAAGGGGATTAACTGTAACCATCTGGGTGTGGTCACTTAGACTCCCATTATGCACCACTGCTGTTATTCTTACTGCTTGAGGAATAATTGCTATCGCTGTTTTACATGCATTTACTGTGAGTACTCATAGAGTCTAAGAAGGGGGATTCTCTCACTTGTGAAAAAGAGCGTCTTACAATATGATGATAGTGAAAAGACTACACGAAAACCACCAACTAGACTTTCAGTTCTCTCTTGTATTACACTACAGAAATAATATAGAATTCCAGGAGATGAGAAAGTAATCAAGGCCTTGATGAAGGACTTAAAGACAGTAGGAGTGTTGAAAGCTTTTATTTCTTGACAATGGCCCTGAGTGTCTAGTGAAACAGGTGAATGAGAGGTGGGGGCTCATTGCCAACTGAATCTAGCCATTGTCCCTGTAGCTTCCACACAATTACTATGCTATATCTGGAGAACCTAGATTTTCTTGATGTTTGCCGTCAGTGAGCATGCAGACATATGGAATAAGTTTTTTTCCCTTCTTGGATAACTTGATTTCAATATATTGATGATATTGTGCTGGTAAGCCCCAGTAAAGAACAAGTGGTAATGGCTGTTTGCTGACTTGCATGAAAGCCAAGGGGTGGTTCATTACTCCTAATAAAATATAGATACCAACCACCCAAGTCAAATTATTGACAACCATGTGGGCTAAAGCTCAAATACCAATCTCTAAGATATAAAAGGGAAGGTTACTTGCAATTTGATTCACCGCTACCTAAAAAGAAGCCCAGAAGTTAATTTGACTGTTTGGATATTCGAGACAATATATGCCTCATCCAGACAGTTTGTTGCACCTTATGTATGTGTTGAGCAGAAAATCTAGCAAATTTCACTGGTTATGGTAATAACAGGTAGGCTAGGGAGTGACATGGGCCTGTAAAACCCCAGGGGTCCCTTGGAACTACAAGTATCTGCTACTGATGACCGTCCTGTGTTGAGCTTCTACCAAAGAGAGACTGCTTCCACCTGTATGTGCCCGTCAAGTTCCCTGACTAGGCCACCCATCACACTCCATTTGGGAAATAACTAACTGTCCTTCTATTGGGAAGCTGTGGAGAATGAGAACCTTATTCTGGAATGCCAGGTAACATTTTGCCCAGACACCTCCATCTTGGGTTTGTTCATTGAGATGCTTACAACAAAGTCAGAAAGGCACAACAGTCTTCTTTTATTAAATGGAAATATTATATTTAAGAGAGAGGCAAATCTGGTCCCACAATTGTGTCCTCCTTACACAAACAGGTTACATACCTTTAGAGGATTTTGAACCTCCCCTTGCTCATTCACAAGGGAAGCCTTTTGCTATCTGGTGATCACACTTCCAAATCCCCAAGGATGATTGACCTTTGATTACTGATGACTCAGCTGAAGTAAAAGCTAATCGTGTCACTGGGTATTGGCAGTAATTAAACCCCAAGGACAACCCTGGAAGACCTCCTGCAGTGAGGGCCAGTCAGCACAATGGGCTGACTTGAATACTGCCATCCTTGACCTATATAATACTCATAGAGAAATGACGTATTGTATTTTCACTGACACTTGGGTTAGTGTCAGTGAAAACAGCTCATCTGTCTCTTTGAATTCATGGAGAATGACTACTGATATATAAAAGGCATCCCTCTATTGGGCCAGGAACTCTGGAAAGCCATTTCTGCAGCCAGACAGAACATTTATGTAATGTGAATGCCAAAGGAAAGCATCCATACTCAGAAAAGCCTAAATCAAACAATGTGGCCAATTGCACGTGCATAGCAATGCTATCTGTATTCATCATAGGACTGGGCAAGTGACCATTCCACCATAATCCAATGGGCTTAAAAGAATTCCATCTGTGTCATCTATCAGTAGGTGACACAACTTTGAGCCTTGACCATGCCTGACGGTCTACTTCCATTCTCTGCTGCCATCTTGTGGCTACTTCTGGTATCTAACAGCCATTGAAATCTATTCCAGTTGGAAGAGCCTGCTACCGAACTGAAATTGATTGGACATTTTATAGGAATTGATACAGATGATGCAAAATTTTGCAGACATTTTGCAGTGGTCTGCAAAATAAAATGTGTTGGAAACCTTAAAAAAAAGAAATCTATTACAACTATGAAGTTGCCATTCCTGTGTGAGTTGCAGATTCTGGGAATACCACAGTAATACTTGAGTCTGAGTTCTACTATGTTTTTACTACTTACAGTCTTCCAATGCACAGTGTTCAAGGTTAAGGAGACCCAACAGTGCACTGATGGAGATGTCATTCGCCGTGCACCTCATGCCCCTTTTCTTGCTCAGGCTGCTGGCATCATCAAGAGGTGGAGTAAATTTTCAAAACCTTGACTGTAAAGTATTTCTAGGCAATCCATGTTGCCAGAATTGTGGACTACACGTCATAGTCAGACTGTATGGTTATTATCTAAGGCTTCTCCCTGTAAGAAATATTTATCTTTGAATGGTTGTGTGAATGTCAGGAGAGAAGGGGTCAGAGAACAAGGAGACCAGCCTTCTAGATCAGTGATTCTACACTGACAATCTCCAACCATTCCTCTTTTTTTCACCTTAGACAACAAAGTGAGATAGACTCCAACCTATTGTTCCTGCTATCACCTAGCTTCTGTCATTGGGCATGGGATGTCACAGATCACAAGGATAATGATCCGTTGGTAGAATTTCTGAAGCTTGGATTTACTTCTGCAGTGGCTCACTCAAGCAGCAATAGATAATACTAGATAATTGAATAGACAATAATAGATCACTGAAATTCCTACCATCGTACCATAGCCCACATAACTCCTGGCATATCTAGGTGGGTCTGGGAGCAAGTGGGAAATAGATGGGCAAGCAGACAAGGTACTTACTACTGGATTAGGACCAACAGATTGTGTGGCCATGGAGGGAGAGCAACAACCTCATCACCTGGGAGAAAGTAACAACCTCAGTATATGGGGTCTTTAGACCTTGAAAGGTACGGAAATGGGGGAGCAATCAATGTTCTATGTCCCCTGGATTCAGTACTACTGCTTGGCAAATATCTCCAAGGTCCATCTAAGTCAAGTGGTAGCCGCAGCTGACTGACTCACATTGAGGTCCATCTTTCTCATCCACATGCTAAAAAGCTGAAAATCTTCCATAGGCACGGCTGTCAAACTTGGATCCCTTCATGCATGTACAAACACTCTGACCAGTGCAATCTTGTTTGTGTGTGACCGGTACTAATCCACATGATTCTCCTGATGCACCAGTGGCCTATGCCATGTATGGCTATCAAAACTGTGTCTACTCAATGATGTCACCCATGTGATTTTACCAAACCAATACAAAACTGAGTGTAAGAAGCCTCTTTGGGTTATATACTTGTATGTATTAGAGAGGAGGCCACAGAACCTTTCCATTGGGGGTAGTGGTGACATTTTAGCTCATGTATGGCTCCCAGTAATCACCGAAGGTGATGCCGCCCATTTTATCCCTTGTTGGAACACTGGGTAAAGAGGGCTGTCCTAGCAAGGGGGTATTTTGACTCCTGGTTCTATACCCCTGGCATCAGTGTCCATGCCCCAGAGACAATGGTCAGGAATAAATCATTAGCTTTAGTAACCATAGCCAATGAGATGGCACAAACTCTAAAACATCAGCTAATCAGTCTAAACTTTTTTTTTTGTATAGCTTTTAATGAATAATAGACTGACCTTAGACTACACTCAGGCTCACCAGGGAGTAGTATATATGTTCATCAACATCTCCTTTGTGTTTGTCTTCATTCTATTATTCAGGTAAAGCAGCTCAGCTAATGTATCAGTTCAGGTGCAACACTTTGAGCAGCTAGGGCACTTTCCTCCAGGATCTGAACTAAAAACTGATATTTGATGCTGTGGCCCCCAAATCTAGAGTATATGAGTCTGAGAACCAAGGGGTAAAAAATCAGACTGGTTCTTATACGAAGGAGTCTGATTCCATTTTTGAATACTTGAATGCTGAGAGCTTTTCAACCTTAACCCCCCTTCTTCCCCTCCACCCCATATATCTGGGCAAACTGATAAAAAGTCCTAGGTAATTTCTCCTTGGGCACTAGTAGGAGGTTCAAACCATGCAAGTCCATACTTGTGCAATTGGAACCCTCATCCTGACCCCTCTCCCTAACCACAACAAAAACCTGAAGTCAGTCTTCTTTTTCCACTTTCTCAAGCCATTTTCAGATCATCTTGGGAAGCCTGTCCTTCTCTCCTCTGAAAGCATTTATTATGTAAGTAGTAAGTCATACCTACTTGCTTTGTGTAAGATGTTATCAGTCTTGACATTTGAATTAAATTTTAGGTGGGGGTTGTAGGGAGAATTCTTACCCAGCATAATGCCTACATGGTGTAGGTAAATTTCTACCCTGCCTTAAACTCTGCTTATCTTTAAGAAACAGAATGCCTGAGGTCAGAATTTCGCTTTTGTGACCAAGTGGGCTAAGACGGTGGGATCCAAGATGGAAGCTTAACCTCTGAAGAACCTCTAGGTTCATTTCATTATAGTCTAAATTCCATACTAAATAACACAACCACCAACACCATGACAGTTGACAGTCTTCATGACAACAACTGGAAGAAACCATAGAAGGACAAAACAAAAGGTGGTACTCTGGTTTTCAGAAGTTCTTTGCCCATTACCAGAAAATACATGAATAGACATGAATATTCCTCCCCTTGCTTTTTTTTTTTTTTTTTTT
>NW_016810366.1:25084-35352 GCF_001698545.2 Rhinopithecus bieti
CACTGCAAGCTTCACCTCCCGGGTTCACACCATTCTCCTGCCTCAGCCTCCCGAGTAGCTGGGAATACAGGTGCCCGCCACCACACCCGGCTAATTTTTGGTATTTTTTAGTAGAGGGGGAGTTTCACCATGTTAGCTGGGATGGTCTTCATCTCCTGACGTCATGATCCACCCGCCTCAGCCTCCCAAAGTGCTGGGATTACAGGCGTAAGGCACCTCTCCTGGCCCTCCCCTTGCTTTTAATGCCCAATCCATTCATTAAAGATATCCTATGTCTGTGTTTTCCCAGCTCTCATGAGTGAACTGAGAAGTTGGTTTGTGAGCCACACTCCTGCTTCTCAATTTCATGGCCATCGAACAAGACTGCACTGCTCGAGGCTCACTTTTGGTTTTGTGTATTGGCTTCACAACACTGAATAGGAAAAGATCCAATTTTGGGGGGAATCAGCTTTACCAGTAACAAGTTGGCTCACACACACAATCACAAAGGCAAAGTCCTGTGATAGGCTTTCTATAAGATGGAGAATGAAAGATCCCACTGGCATGGGTCCCAGAGAAGCCAGTAGTGTGGCACAGTCCAAGTTTGAAAGCTCAAAACCAGGGAAGCTGATGGTGAAGATTTTAATCTGAGGCTGAAGGGCTGAAAGCCTCTAGGAGGCTGCTGGTGCAAGCCCGAAAGTCCAAAGGCTGAAGAACCTGAAGTCTGATATCCCAAGGCAGGAGAGGGTAAAGGGCATCCTGCTCTAGAAGAGAGAGAGAGCATGAAAAAGAAAACCAAACAAGCTGAATATCTCCCTTCTTCTGGATGCTTTGTTTTAGGTCTAACGCCAGATTAGATAGTGCCCATCCACATTGAGAGCATGTCTTCCTCTCTCAGTTCACTGACTCACATGTTAATCTTTTCTGGAAACACCCTCACAGACACACCCAGAAACAATGCTTCACCAATCATCTAGATATCTCTCAGTCTAGTCAAGTTGACATCTAAAATTAACTGTTACAGGGGTCCATCCTTTCTTTGCAGAGAGGCTACAACAGCTCTTCTCATCATCATTCTCCATAGCACATTTGCAGAATGTGTACTTCCTATCCCTGAAACTTTAAGGTCTGCCATATTAGATGCCCTGTATCCCAAGAGGGAGTGCTTCCAGTAAGAGACACAGGTTGGTTTCTATTAAACTTGAGGCTACAACTACTACCTGGTCACCTCAGTTTCCTCATGGCAATAGATCAGCAGGCAAAGAAAAGAGTTTATATACCAACAGGGAAAATCAACCATGATTATCACTGTTGGGGTTCAGAAACTGATACCCCAAAATATGGCACTTTGACATGCTGAACTGAAAAAGCATCTAGATCTCTCTGACCATCCTCCACCCTACTGTCTCTCAATCTCTGTTTTTCCCAAAGCACAGATGGAGTTTTCTGAAGTTTCTTTTTCTGGCTGAAGCATGGACCCACCAAGGAGAACAATGTAACCACACCTGAACAAACCCTTTCACATGGTAATATCTGTCAGACTCATTCAAATTCCCAAGAGAACTATTTACAAGTTAATCTTTGTTCCATGATCTATTCATTCTCCCTTGTAATCATTTATTGCCCCTCAACAGAATTTCTCTTCTTCCCCCTCCTATAACCGGTTCTGCCACCATAACCTGTTTTGCCAGAATCCAAGCCCCCATTCTTTCTGTAACTTCATGATGGTATATAAGCTTCTACGCCCCATTGGGGCATGGGGCAATTACTCTGTGATTCTTCTTGTGTATGTGTTAATGAATGTGTATGCTTTTTCTCCAATTAATCTGCGTTAGAGGGCACAGAGGTAGATTTTCTTTTGACCCCTGCACCATGCAGAGATAAAGGTTGTTGCTAGGGAGGAATATGTCTGAAACCCAGAGGATTCATCTGGCATTCTGTTTACGGAAAAACCAAACTCTGTAAAATATTTTAAAGAGGTTTATTTTGAGCCAATATGAGTGACTGTGGTTCAGGGAAAACACTAACGTAAAAAGCCTTGAGTAAGTGGTCCTGAGGAAGCCAGGTTACAGTTTGTTTATTTTTTATTTTTTATTTTATTTTACTGATAGTAAATAGAATGACATACAGTTTGGTTTTATACATTCCAGGGAGGCAGGAATTACAGGCAAAAACATAAATCAATACATGGAAGGTAGACATTGGTTCGACAAGCTATCTTGAAGCGCAGGGTTGAGGGAGAGTGGAGCTTACAGATTATAGGTGAATTAGGAGATTATTTAATTTCCAATTGGTTAAAGGAGTAAGGCTCTGTCTAAAACTTGAGGTCAGAAGAAAGAAATGTTCAAGTTAAGATAAGAATGCTATATCAGAGCCAATCACAATATACTGGGTCAAAATGACCTGTTTAGCAAGATTGATGGCCTGCAGGCATGACTTAACCCTTGCGTGGCATAATCCTAGGTTTTGTTTATAATTTGGTATCTTATTGCCACAAGGTTCTGTTTCGTCAGTCTTATTATCTCTATTTTAACATTCTGCAGGTTGATTGTTGTCTAGACTACAAAAGGGGAGGGGTATCATGAGGCATGTTTGACCTCCCTTCTCGTCATGGTAGGGAACTCAGTTTTTAAGGTTTCCCTGGGTTCCCACTGGCCAAGAGGGAGTCTGTTCAGTTGATGGGGTGGTCTTAGAATTTTATTTCTAGTTTACAATTCTTTTGGTGCTTCTGTGGTCACTGACAATGGTAAATGGAATCAGTATAAAATAGTTGTTGATTCCTTCATAATTTTAAGATCATTTACACTTGACGTATTAACTAAATGGGGCTAAATACGACAAAGTGTCTTGTACTGTTGTCTCAGAAATCATTCTAGGAGGCTTGTCCTTTTACTCTTTGTCATGGTTAATCCTGAAAAACAGTATCTCTCTATCCTTATTCACTCTTTGGAGGCTGCAGGTGGATTTTGCAACATTCATTCTTTGATCACCTTCCAGTTCCTGGGTTTTTTTTTTTTTTTTTTTTTTTTTGAGACGGAGTCTCACTCTGTCACCCAGGCTGGAGTGCAATGGTGTGATCTCTGCCTCCCTGGTTCAAGCAATTCTCCTGTCTCAGTCTCCCGAGTAGCTGCTGGGATTACAGTGGCATGCCGCCACGCCTGGCTATTTTCCTGTTTTTAACACTTCTTCAACTCCGTTCTGACTGCATCCATTTAAACTTTATGTATTCTTTTCTAAGTAGATTAAATAATGTTAAAATATCCAAATTCTTTCTGTTTACCATCATTAATATTTTATCTATATACTGATTTATTTATTTATGTTTTTATGACAGTGTCCCTACTGGCACAAGGTTGTCTCCAGGTGGAAATTGGGAAACAAATTAAGGTCACATGCCCCAGGAGGCCCAGCGTATCAGAACACTATGGTTTGCTGGCAATGGTAGAATTAAATGGACCACACTTGTGTGAGCTCAGTGGGCGGCGGCAGGGGTGGGAAGCCCAGCACCCAAGGCCTCAAGGGGAGCTGAGGACCTTGCTCACTCATTGGACACAGAGCATCTCCATCGTCATTTCTCAGCAAATGAGTTTACAGCTTGTAAGAACGGAAGTTGCCATTTGTTGACCCATCCAGGCTCTGACCCTATGGCTGACCTTGTCTGCGGCCATTTTAGTGGCAGCCTTGGTGGGTCCCACTTTGCCCCGCCTTCCTGTACCGGGGCCTTCACAGCCACTGTCACAGACAGCTGTCTCCTCTTTGGCCGCCTTCTCTGCCACCCCCACCACTTTGCAGCAGGCCCGACTGCCAGCTGACTCCCTCTCCTCAGCGGCAGTGATCTGGGTGGCCGCCATCTTTGCTACCTTTGTCGCTGAAGCCCCATTTGCTGCTTCAGTTGAGGTCCTGACTGGTGAGTCCCTCCTGCCATGTCTGCCTCTGAGAAGCGAGACCTGGCTCAAAATAGCCAGAGTGGAGCTTGTGACGGGGCAGCCCTGAACCCTGGATTCATTGGGAGTGCCTTGGTGCCTGAAGAATGGGTGGCTGAAGTCGAGGCAGAGGTGGCCGCTGAGGATTTCCAGGAGGCAGTAGATGCTGTTTTGGAGGAGGAGGAAGATGAGGCCTGGGACCTCATTGATAACTGGTTTTTTCAGCTTGTAGAAGAGGAGGAGGAGCTGGGAGAGGAGGCGGAGCTGGGAGAGGAGGAGGACGAGGAGGAAGAAGAATTTGAGGAGGAAAAGGAGGAGGAGGAATTTGAGGAGGAGGAGGAGGGTGAAGAAGAGAAGGAAGAAGAAGGAGAGGAGGAGGACTATGAAGAAGAGGAACAGGATGAAGACAAAGAGGAGGACGAGGAGGAGGCTGAGGATGAGGACAAGGAGGAGAAGGAAAAGGACAGCAAAGAGGATGCAGGAATTGCTTGTGGCGCCTGTGAGTTCCCATGGTGATGTTTCAGTCCCTATTCCAGGATCTGGTCCATTTCTTTCTATATTGTATTTATTATTAATATAAAGACCATATCCTGGTCTGGCCCCATGCAGACTGCATGTTGTTTCCAGGAACATGAGGACCCGGGAGAGACACTTGCGCCAGGGGAGTGGGAGGATCCAGGAGTGGGAGGATCTGGGAGCAGGAGGACCCGGGAGCGGGAGGACCTGGGAACAGGAGCATCCTGGAGTGGGAGCACCCAGGAGTGGGAGGACCCAGAAGTGGGAGCGGAGGTCTGGAATGGCGTGTATCCGGCAGAAGGAGCCTTGCCCCGGGATCCAGAGGAAGCTGCAGAGGTTGCCTCATTCCTGCAGGCAGAGGAAGCAGAGGGGAGGTGGAGGTCTGGGAGAGTGAGGTGCTGGCTGATGCCTCCAAGTCCTGGGAGACGGGGGTCTGTGCAGCGTAGGTGGCTGAGACCTGAGAGTGGCAGCAAAGTCCTGGGTGTCCCTTACAACTTCTGTTGGCACAGCTGGCTTAGTTGCTCAGAGCCTACCTGCCGTTGTTCAGCAGCGGGTCAATGCTGTCAGGAAACTTCAGGCAGCATATGCACAACTAGAAGCTCAAGTCTATAAAGGTCTTTATGGTCTTGAAAAAGAAAATGTGCTTCCTTTTACCAACCTCTGTTTGATAAAATATCTGAGATTATCAGTGTAACGTATGAGCCCATAGAAAGTGAATGTCAGTGGGAAGTAGGTGGTCAGGAAGGGAGGACCTTGGGAGGAAATGGAAAGAGCATGAAAACAAAGGGCAAATAGATGGCATACCTCACTTTAGGTTGACCTAAAGTCAACCTAAGGATTTTTGGTAGGATGATCCCAGAAAATGATGAACTTGTACTAGAGCACTTGAAAGACATGAAAATAAATCTTTCAGGGATTGAGAAACCAATGAGCTTCACCACAAAATTTAAATTATAGAAATATTTTTCAATGAAGTTCTGACAAAACCATACCAAATATTATCAGACCTAGATGATTCCAATCTCTTCTCCCAAGGGCTAGAAATAATCAGCAGCACAGGTTATGAAATCTGTTGGAAAGAGGGGAAAAATATTATGGTGAAAAATATCAAGAAGCAAAATGTGAGGGTCATGGAAGTGTTGTACTTACCAGTAGGAACATTCTCAGCTATTCTTTTTCCCCTACATATTTCTATTCCCCAGGTTCTGCTGAGCATAGAGTATGGGATACGGCTACTGAGTATAAACTGGAGTACTTTTTTGGAGAAAGTCTCCCAATGTCTGTATTATCCTTCTCTAAAGAAGCAACTGAATATAAGTATGAAAATTCTGATGAAGAGGCTCAAGAAGCTGGAGGCCAGAAGGAGAGAGAAGAGGATGAAAATGAAGAACTGGAAGGACTAGAAAAGGATCTGGACTCAGCAGAGGACAGCACCTTCAAAAAATCCAGGTATTCATGTATAGTCTTGAGTATTAGCTAACCACTTCTGACATACACCTTTTACTAGCAGTGTTATGTTTTAATTTTCTCTGTAAACTAAGTAAGCAAAATATTGGTAAAATTTTAAAAAGTTTAATGCTAATAATGTATTTTCATATTAGATAAATAGAAGGCAATATGTTTGGAAATGTATTTCATTCATAGCTACAAGTCCTTTATCTTGTAGCTCTAAGATTGCTACAGATGGGAAATCTATTAGACCCAGTAGTGGAGATCGATATTTGTTTACAGAAAGGTCACAAGAAGAAGGAGCAGCAAAGTGGCTGGGCCATGCACTAGTTTGACCTTAATCGCTCGACCACAGAAATGTAGTCTCTTGTACTGATAATGTCTTTGAGAAGGTTGACTAGTATACTTACAAAGTAGTAAAAAGTTAAGGATTTCAAGTGAGACCACACTTTGTGGTTACTACATAAATATTAGTTCTGTTTATATCTTTTTATTTCATATGACATTCAAAAGAACAGAAATTAGTTATCATTTATCGCTGAATTGGTAATTAAGTCTTAGCATATATTTTCTTTATTGCCTTTCACTCTCTTTCTGAATTTTCTTATCTGTGGATGTCTGATAACAGCCTCATTCTCATATGGAAACTGAGGGTCTGGAATATACATGGTTTGTGTAAAGAGAACAGACTTTTAAGGTGGAAAGATTTATGGAATTCATAAAGTGACCTCTCAAGAAAAGAACAAGCATTGCTAGTTGTGGACAAGAGGGCAACAAGGTTAATATGATCTGATCATTGAAACCATTGAATGTATGAGCATCCTAACATCCAAGGGTCTGTGTTACAAGAGGAAAATGTTTTGTTTTCTCCTTATTGAGACAACAGATGTACACAGGGTTGACTCATAGATTTAGAACGCTATTAGTGCATGTTAATGTTGTACAAATGTTAATTGTTTCTTATTTCATCTTATAGCTTGGAGGCGGAGAAAGAAATGGATGGAGAAATAAGAAATTAATTTCCTCTTCATGAATGTTCTAGTTTTCAGTAGCTCAAACAACTGATATTGTTAAAGTTCATTACACAAAAATGATGTCAACTGATATCTGACTTTACTCTTACATTTTGCGCATATGTTTGACAGCATTTGTTCATGTTAAAAAATAAAAGCTTGTTTGAAATGAGTACTTTGCAGATTATTTTTTACAAAATAATACTGACTGAAATTTATCTTTGTATCTTTTGTTTTGGTTTAGCATATTATCATTAAGATAAGTCTTTCAACTATTTGGGAAGCCTTTTAAAATTCTGTTATTGCAGCCCAAAATAAAATACAAAGCTATAAACAATTTGTGTAACGACAGAGGTAGAGGTCTAGTCTCTACTAACTTTCATTGAAAGAATCAGATGAATGACCCAGCCTGTCTGGAGATCACGTAGTACTAGTGGATATTGACTGGCAGCATCAGCTGGAAAGTTGTTAGAAATGCAAATTCTCAGGCCCTACTCCAGACCTACTGAATCAGAGATTCTGAAGGTAGACTGACAATCAGGGTTTTACAAGTCTTCCATGTCTTCAGGTGCTCCTGAACACACTGAAGTTTGAGAGCCACTGGTTTAGAGCAATGGAGGAAAACAAACTTCACCTACAGTAGGACCAGCCTTAATTCTCTAACTTGGTATGGTTGCAGGTAAACTGAACAGCACAGTAAAGTATGGACTGGGAAAGAGACTAAAATTCTCGGGGGCCTGAGACACAAAGAGTGCCTGGAGGAATGTGTTTGTTTTCTAGGGCTACCATAATGAATTGCCACAAACAGAGTGGCTTAAAACAACAGAAATTTGTTGCCTCAGTTCTGTAGTTTAGAAGTTTGAAATCAAGGTGATAGCAGGGTTAGTTCCTTCTGGAGGCTGTGATGGAGAATCTATTCCATGCCTCTCTCCTAGCTTCTGCCATCAATTTTTAGTATCTTTTGGCTTGCAAATACATCACTCTAATCTCTTCTTCCATCTTAACAGACACTGTGTTTTCCCTTGTCTCTGTCTTTGTGTATCTTCTTTTTAAGGACACCGGTCATGGATTAATGGTTCACCTAATCCAGTGTGACCTCATCTTAAATTGATTACATCTGCAAATATGATATTTTCAAATAAGGTCACATTCACAGGTTCTTGGGATTAGGACTTTAACATATCTCTTTGAAGGACCCAATTCAACTTAAAACAAGAAGCAAAGATTGGGTGGTGGCAGTGAAAAGTGGGTAAGGGGGAAAAAAAAAACCAGTTCCAGAAGGATATAAGCATTATACCATGCATATGAAGTCTAAAAACATGTAAAACACTCACTGTAATGATTGTGGTTATGTATATTTACAGTAAAAGGCATACATGTCAGTGATGCATACACATGTACCATGCAGATACGTATATATGAGAATGATAAGCACCTTAAGAGAGTGATTAGATCTTGTGGAGAAAAAGGGACAGTTTAATTGGGGAGAGGTACAAGGTGGACTTCACCTCTATTTGTAATATGTTTCTGAAGTTGGGTGGTGGGTTCACAGATGTAGTATTCCCGTACCTTTGTGTAGGTCTGAACGATTTCTCAAAAACAGCAACAACAACAACAAAACACTTAAAAGAGGAAACGGGCCTATTATCTGGAATCTGTTTAAGGAAAAAAAATGAAGTTTGAGTTGACCAGAGTAGAGTGTCAGAGAAGGGGAGGGTCAGGGGTTTTAAGGTAGAAGGCCTTGTTTCTACATTTAGTTAAGACTGCCTGGATGCTTGCTAATTGGCATCAATATCATTATATACTATGGCAGCATATCTCATATTCTGGTGTATATTAACATTACTTATATATGTATATATATTCCCCTCCACTCCTTAGAGGGTGGACATCTGAATGTTTGTGACTTTAAAAGATTTTATTTATCTATTTCTCCTAAAATACATAGCACTGTGTTTTCTTTTAGTAGGTGTCTAAAAGAGTCTGTTAAAACAAAGTCAACATAATGCATCCACAATCCATTTGTGTCACTACTGTTGACATTTAAAATGTATTATCACATACTAACACACAATGTTTCCTATGGCTATAACCAAAAAAGGTACAAGGCCTTTTGTCACCATTGTTTAAAATGAATGGGCAGTCCAGGTCAGAATTATCCATGCCGTGTCATTTGAAGGGCCTTAAGTTGGCTCTGATTGGTCCATGGCATGTTGGTGAACTGTCTTTCTATCTCTCTATCTGTCTACAAAATACCCTGTGCTCTAAAAATTTTATTGGGTGCTGTGGATTGAGTATGTCCCCTCCAAAACCAGGTGTTGCCAATATAATGGTATTAAGCGATGGAGCCTTTATAATGCGATCAGACCATGAGGGCTCCTCTTTCATGAATGGGAGTAGGTGCCCTTACAAGGGGCTTGATGTACAGAGTTGGTTTTCTCTTGCCCTTCTGTCTTCTGCCATGTGAAGACATAGCAAGAAAGCCCTCACTAGGTTCTGGCATCTTGGTCTTGAACATTGCAGCCTCCAGAACTGTGAAAAAATAAATTTCTGTTTTTTATAAATTACCCAGTCTCAGTTTTTCTGTAATGGCAGTGCAACATGGACTGACATGGGAATTTACTCCGTTAGACAAAAGGCATGTATACAACTCTCTTAGATAAGCTCATTTGGCTTTGGGCATCTCCTGAGACTGCTTAGGGACAACACTCATAATCCTCATAGACGGAATATTGTTTTTCTGAGGTGCTTCTCCACTTCTTTTTAGGCCTTAATGGATTTTATAATTGCATCACTGGCTTCATCTTTATACCATATTTTCCTGGAAAGATTCTGGATTTGATCTTTGCTTAGATGCCCTTTTTTAAGTTTAGCATTATTTTCCATCTGGAGACACTGGGGGTTTTGAAAGCAGCAAATTATATCTCCATTTTGTTTAAGCTCAGGTCTGTCCCTTAACTTTCTCTTCTTACATTTTGCTATAAACAGCACCCCCTTCCCCCCCAAAAAATCTAGGCAACACCGTCAACATTCTTTTTGGAAATATCCCTTGGTATATTCATAATCCAAATTGTGAATATGTTTTCTACTCTCCACATCATTGCACTAAATAACAAGGGATCCCTTTCCTCCAGTTCCTAATAAATTTTTCTTTACTTTCCCTTAAGCTCTCACAGGCAACCTTCATAAAGATGGTTAGGTTTCTGATAATGGTGTGTTCCAAGCATCTTAGACTTTCATTAATACTCTTTCCAAATTCCTTCCAGCTTCAGCCCTCTGCTGGTTTTAAAGTCATTTCACATGTTAGGTTTTGTGCAGCACCCTACTCTTGGCACCAAACATCTGTTGTTATTATTATTATTATTATTATTATTATTATTATTATTAT
>NW_016810366.1:35838-57250 GCF_001698545.2 Rhinopithecus bieti
TATTATTATTATTATTATTATTATTATTTTGCCACATAACAAACCCTGAAATGGAGTGGCTTAAAACTACAAATAATTAATGTCTCACAGTTTCTGTAGGTCAGTAGATTGGTTTAGTTTTTCCTCCTGCTCCAGCCATGTAGGGCATGCCTGCTTCCTCTTCTCCTTCTGCCATGATTATAAGTTTCCTCAGGCCTCCCTAGTCATGCTTCATGTATGACTTTGGAACCATGAGCCAATTAAACCTCTTTTCTTTATCAACTTAAAAAATAGATAAATAAAATAATAAATAAATAAAGAGTGGTTTAGATGGATAATACCACCTTTGGGTATCTCATGAGTTTACAGTCCAGAAGTCAGTTGTGACTACAGTCATTTGAAGGTTTGACTATATCCAGAAGGTTTGCTTCTAATCACATGGCTATGGATGGGATACCTGGATATATCATTGGCTATTGATAGTAAGTATCAGTTATTTACCACATAGTTCTCTCTGTTGGGCTGCTTGAGTGTCCTCATGACAAGTATTTTAGCTTGTTTGTGCTGCTAACAAAACACCTGAGACCAGGTAGTTTATAAACAATGGGGATTTATTTCTTATAGTTTTGGAGGCTGGGAAGTTCAAGATTAAGGTGTTGGGAGGTTTGGTGTCTGGTGAATGCCTCTTCCTAATAGATGGTGCTGTTTAGATGTTCTTACACGACATAAGGGACAGAAATGGCAAAAGGGAATGAGCACTGTGTCCTCATACAACAGAAAAGTAGAAGAGTAAAAGGGATCTAAGCTAGTTCCCTCCAGCCCTTTTATAGGACACTCACTAATCCATTTATGAAGGTGGAGCCTTCATACTTAATCAATTCCCCAAAGGCCCCACTTCTCACTATCACCACAATGAGGATTAATTTTCAACATGAATTTTGAAGGGGACACATTCAAACCATATCAACATGACATCTGGCTTCTGTAAAAGTGAACAATTCAAGAAAGAGTAAGATGGAAGCCACAATGTCTTTTATGCCCTAGTGTTAATATCACACTTCATCACATCCCCAATATCTTACTATTGGTCACATAGGTCAGCTCTATGAAAGAGGGCACTATACTAGGACATAACCTGCAGGAGGCAGGGATCATTGGGGTGACCTTGGAGGTTGGCTATCCCAGTGCCTATGCCAACCAGTTGTTAAATATAGTACCGCTCTTTGAGACCTAGAATATAGGAAGCTTGTAATGGGCTTTACACTTTAGAGGCTTCATGCCTTCCCTCTTCCAGTCTCGCCTTTCTGCAAGTGGCCAAGAGTTCAGTGTATGGGGTCAAGGGGATGTACACACTCAGAGCCCATGCCTCCCAACCCCAAATATTCTCCAGTTACCTGGAGCCCTGAATTTGCTGCCCAATTGGCTCCAAGATCTCAGCCTCAAGAGGCCTTCAGGCTCCACTTCACTGGGTCTGTGCTCCTGAGGGTTAAGTGCACTGTTAATGTATACTCTTAGCACTAAGTGGTGATCAAGAAGCAGTAGCTGTATGCAAGGAGCAGGGGACAAGTGGGCTTCAGTATCCATATATATGAATATTGAAGCCTTTTGAGGTAAGGAATTGAGTTCAGAGTATGCAGTGAAGTGTTAAGGAATGACAGATGCTAAGGCCTGTGTTGTATAACAGAGACCTGGGGTGGTGACTCTGCTATACCCACATCACCAGAACAGAACTTCGAAGAGTCCAAGTGTTGTGGACAGATCCTAAACTGATTCCCAATAATCTTAACCTTCCAACATTCACAATCTTGTATAATTCTCTCCCCTTGAATTGTATTGGCAGGACCTGTGACTTCATTCTAACCAACAGAAAATATATGGCAAAGGTGATGGGATGTCACTCTTGTTATTATGTTGTGAGATTTTACATATGCACATGAACACACACACACACACACAGCCCTCCTTCATCTGGTAATTTGTTATGCAGCAACAGAAAACCAATACACCAGGCCCAGAATTAGGTGGTTTTTGTTTGTTTGTTTGTTTTTTGCTGGAGGGGAGCCCTGGATATCGCAGATACCCAGATGTGTAGTCTTGAACCTCATCCAACCATTCAGAAGCCAGCTTCTGAATTTTTGTGGGTTTTATTTCCCATTATATGTCATACATGCATCCTACCAAGATATCTAGGGTAGTTGCCACATCCTGTGCATCAGGTCTGATCAGCACAATATTATCAATGTAATGGGAGAGCATGATGTCTTGAGGAATGGAGAGGAGATCAAGCTCCCTGAGGACTAGATTATGACATAGGACTAGAGCGTTAATATAGTCCTTCATACTGCCTCTGTGAGTAAGATTCCTATTATAACTGCTTCAGCTCTGCCCCTTATTACAGTAACTTTAGCCAACTTGTCTTGTTCATTAAGTATTGCCACTTGGTCTCTTTCACCCTGGGATTACAATATCCCTATCGGATTCAGAAAGACCAATTCAATGGCAGTAATTCTGACTGCCATTTCCACCGTAAGGAGATTATCTATCACAGGGTACTTGCTTGAGAAAATCAATACATTCCTCAACAGCTTATATGAAGCTTCTGTGTGGTGAATTTTTTCTCTCTCTGATAGTAAAGATCATATTAAGCAGTAAAGTACTAGAGAATAATGAGGGAATTCCATTACTATTGTATGTTACAACATATTAGAAGAAAGCAATAAAAGGTTTAGTACTAGAGAATTAGTATAAATAAAGGACAAATAAAGGTGTCAATGAAGTCCAAAGAAGGAGGTAAGGAAATTTGCAATTGAGGATGTCTTTGAGAAGAATGATTCAAGTAGAGGCACCAGCTGATGACAAGGCCTCTGGGTAGGAGCTGGCCTGGCACATTTGAGGAATGACAAAGAGGCCATATTGACTGGAACTGAGTGAGCAAGGAGGATAGCAGTGGGAAAAAGAAGTCAGAGAGGTGATGAGGAGGCCAGAATCATACAGGGCCTGAGACGGCCATTGTAATAATTCTGGCTTTTACTTTGAGGAAAGAAATTCAAAACCATTGTGCGGCTTTCAGTAAAGAAGTGACACAACAATAGTAGCAAACACACTTGTAGACTCTATGTCAGACTCTATCGAAAACTTTAGAGATATTAATGCATTCAATCTTCACAACATCCCTCTAGCAAGTAGGTGCCATTGCCATCCCCATTATTTAAATGAGTAAATTGAGACAAGAGAAGTTAGAAAAGTTGTCCAATGATATGCATCTAGTATATGGAAGTGCCAGGCTGCAAAGCCAGGCAGTCTAGACCCAATGCCCATTCACTTAGCTGTTGCAGAGAGCTGCTTCTTCTAATAGGTCTAGGTTTTAAAAGGTTCACTTTGACTTCTGCAATTAAATAGAATGTTCAGGCATACTATTTATCAGCTAAGTTTGTTGCCACCAGTATGCCACCAGTGCTGCAAAGAATCAGTCTGTCATGTCAAGCACCAGATGAAGTCTGTGGCTTGGGTTTAAGGTCTGTATACTGTTTGCAAAATGCCTACCTTTAGTCAGCAACAATGAGAGACTAAGAAGTTCCTAGGTCCTGTCTTTTCACAGAAACACCATTAAAATGAACAAAAATGGCCAGAATCAACATTATCAGAACTCTGGAATATAGTTAGAGGATTATGGTAACCAAGCGAATGTTGAGTACAGAAAAAGGAGACAAACATGGTAAGAGAGCTTTTGGCATTTTAATAGCCTTCCTCCACTCCCCTTCCTGGTGTGATGTCAGTCTTGAAGATGACAACCTGTATTCCCTGTAGGGACACTGGGTTTCAAAAGGAGCAGAGCATAACTTGTTTCCAAGGATTCCCAAGCGCAAATGTGTTTATAATAGTTTTTGACCTCTGGGGGGGTTCTTTGAAGGATGAAACAAGGCACTTGGCCTTCTTGCGTTTTCGCCTAACTGGAACTCCCCTCATGGCACCCAAAAAATGTAAGCAGGAGTGTTCTTTAAAAATATCGGGAAAAAAAAAAAAAAAAAAAAAAAAAAAAAAAAGAACAAGCCACTGGCTCCTGGGGGCAAAGATTACTCGTTTGAGAAATAATAAACATCCCACTGAATACTGTAAGGGAAAAGCTGGGGCCCCTGAGTTATGGTAGCTCTGGGAATAAGGGCTTTGAAAAGCTCCCACAATGTAACGGGAGAATCTAGAAAGGCTCGTACATGCCTGGGGCAAGGATGGCATAGTTGAGACATATCTTGAGAGGCCCCTCAGCTGTCACCTTCCTGTCTAACTTTAGGGCTGAGGGCAAGCAAATAAGAACGGCTAGGCGCAGAGTTGTAAATGGATTAACTGTCAAAAAGAGTCCCAATACTCGAGTCAATCTGTAAAGGACCAGCGGGTAACATTTTTTCTAACTTTGTTTAGTGAGGACTCCAGTTCATGTTGAGGACCATTTTCTGTCAAGCCACCAGCTGACAGCAGGCTAAAGGAACAAAAACTCTGAAGACCTCACATTGTACAAAGCCTTTTAAAAATTAGTTTAGAATGTCATACACACACAACAAGCAACTGAAATATGCAGCAGGTAACTGCACAAACATCTAGAGGGGAAAATAATAATTTCCAATGGTAATACACTATCACATTCGACAACTGTCAGTGTTCATAAAAAATTAGGAGGCCCATGTAAAGAAATAAGAAAATATTGCTCATTCACAACGAATAAATAAATTATACAATGAATGTCCTTTAGCGAGTAAGCCAAATTGGATTTACCCGGACACAGACTTAAAAACAAACCTGGTTTTAAGTATTTCTCCAAATAATAAAGGAAACCAAAGACAAATCTCAAACCAACATAGGGAATCATGAATAAAAATATATCAAACTAGGCCATACAATTATAAAAATAAGTCAAATAGAAGTTCTGGAACTGAAAGTACAATCAAAGCTAAAATTCAAAATTCATGGCCAGGGGTGGTAGCTCACGCCTGTAATCCCAGCACTTTTGGGAGGCCAAGGTGGGCAGATCATGAGGTCAGGAGATTGAGACCATCCTGGCTAACACGGTGAAACCCCATCTCTACTAAAAATACAAAAAGTTAGCTGAGCGTGGTGGCAGACACCTGTAGTCCCAGCTACTTGGGAGGCTGAGGCAAGAGAATGGCGTGAACCCGGGAGGCGAAGCTTGCAGTGAGCAGAGATCGCGCCATTGTACTCCAGCCTGGAAGACAGTGAGACTCCGTCTCAAAAAAAAAAAAAAAAAAAAAAATTCACTGGAGGGTTTCAACAACACATTTGAATAGGCAGAACAATCAGAATATTAGAAAATGATCAACTGAAATTATGCAGTCTGAGCAGCAGACAGAAAAAAGAATTACAAAAACCTGAACAGAGTCAGAGAAATATAGAACAACACCAAACACATAATCAAAATATGAATTATGGTAGTACCAGAAGGAAAAGAAGAAAAGGAGCAGAAAGAATATTTGCAGAATTAATGACTGAAAACTTCAAAATTTGGTTAAAAAAAAGAAAATCTACACATGTGAAAGCTTAATGAATTCAACATAAGATAAACATAAAGAGATCTTCCACACTGAGACACATTATAATCAACTGTCAACAGCCCCAGAGAATCTTGAAAGCAGCAAGAAAGAAGTGAATTGTCCCATATAAGCAATCCTCAATAAAATTAACAGCTGATTTCTCATCAAAATCATGGAGACCATGAGGCAGTGACATTTAAAAGGCTGAAATAACTTATTTATTTATTTGACATATTCTTTTAATGGACAGCTACTCAACAATACAGAGAAACAAACTGTGAATAGATCTAATAACATAAACACTTCTTCCAGACATTATGCTGTGAAAAACAAAGCTAGACACAAAAAAGTACATGCTGTACGCTTTCATTTATATGAAATTCTAAGGCTGACAAAATTATCCTATGATAAAAAAAAATAAAACAGTGGCTGCCTGTTAGCAGAGTGAGAGGGTTTGACTTGGAAGAGATATGGCGAAACTTTCTGAGGTGATAGAAAGTATTTTGTATCTTGCTATGGGTTACATTTGTGTCTGCATTGGTCAATACTGTAAAGTTAGGATTGGTAAATTTTAACATATGTAAATCTTACCTCAAAAGAACTAAAGAAAGAAATATTAATAAAGTGGGAGGAGATGGGAAGAGAGGAGACAGCTAGATGAAAGAAGCGTGGCTGTAATCCTGGCACTTTGGGAGGCCAAAGCGGGAGGATGGCTTGAGCAGGGGAGTTTGAAACCAGCCTGGACAACATAGCGAGACTTTTCTCTACAAACAAGAAAATATATCAGCCAGGTGTGGTGGCATGTGCCTGTAGTCCCAGCTACTTGGAAGGCTGAGGTGGCAATATTGCTTGAGCCCAGGAGGTTGAGGCTGCAGTGAGCTGTGACTGCACCACCGTACTCTAGCCTGGGTGGCAGAGAGAGACTCTGTCTAAAAAAATAAAGTAAAAAATACAATGACATAGATAAAACAAGCACAGCATTGATAGTTGATAACTATCAAGGCCAAGTGATAAGGACATGGGGAAATACTACACTGTTCTGTTTTTTATATTTATTTTTTTCTTTCCAACTTTTATTTTAGATTCAAGGAGTACATGTGAAAGTCTGTTACATGGGTAAGTTTCGGGTCATGGGGTTTGGTGTACAGATAATTTTGTCACCCAGGTAATCAGCATAATACCTGATAGGTGGCTTTTCAACCTTTCTCCCACCTCCCACCCTCAAGTAGGCCCCTTGTTCCCTTCTTTGTGTCCACATGTACTCAGTGTCTAGCTCCCACATATAAGTGAGAACATGTGGTATTTGTTTTTTTGTTAATTCTCTTAGAATAATGGCCTCCAGCTCCACCCATGTTGCTCCAATGGATATTGTTTTGTTCTGTTTTATGATTGCATAGCATTCCATGGTATATATTTACCATCATTTTCTTTATCCAGGTCACCATTGATGGGCATGTAGGTTGATTCTGTGTCTTTGCTATTGTGAATAGTGATACAAGGACCATATGTGTACATGTATCTTTATGGTAGAACGATTTATATTCCTTTGAGTATATACCCAGAAATGGGATTGCTGGTTGGAGTGGTAGTTCTATTTTAAGTTCTTTGAGAAACCTCCAGATTGCTTTCCACAGTGGCTGAACTAATTTACAGTCCCACCAGCAGAATATAACCATTTCCTTTTCTCCATAGCCTTGCCAGCATCTGTTATTTTTTCACTTTTAGTAATATCCATTCTGACTGATGTGAAATGATGTCTCATTGTGGTTTTGATTTACATTTCCCTAATGATTGGTGATACTGAGTCTTTTTTTTCCATATGCTTGTTGGCTGTGTTTATGTCTTTTTTTGAGAAATTTCTATTTATGTCCTTTGCCCATTTGTTAAATGGGGTTGCTTGTTTTATGCTTATGGATTTAAGTTCCTTACAGGTTCTGGATATCAGACCTTTGTCAGATGCATAGTTGGCAAATATTTTCTCCCATTCTGTAGACTGTTTAATCTGTTGATAGTTTCTTTTGCTGTGCAGAAACTCTTTGGTTTAGTTAGGTCCCACTTGTCAATTTTATTTTGTTGCAATTGCTTTTGGAGTCCTTGTCATGAAGACTTTGCCAGGTCATATGTCCAGAATGGTATTTCTTAGGTTATCTTCTAGGATTTTAATAGTTTTAGGTTTTACATTTAAGTCTTTAATCCACTGTGAGTTGATTTTGTATATGGTGATGTGTAGGGGTCCACTTTCAATCATCTCCATATGGCTAGCCAGTTACCCCAGCACCATTTATTGAATAGGGAGTTCTTTCCCCACTGAAATTTTGGTTGACTTTGTCAAAGATCATGTGATTGGTTGACTTTGTCAAAGATTATATGGTTGTAGATGTGCAACTTTATTTTGGGTTTCTCTATTCTGTTCCATTGGTCTATGCATCTGTTTTGTATGAGTATCATGCTATTTTAGTTACTGTAGACTTGTAGTATAGTTTGAAGTCAGGTAGTGTGAACAAAGCCTCCAGCTTTGTTCTTTTCACAATTTTGTTATAAAATTTAGGAATAGCATCAAATCTGCAAATGGTTTTGAGCAATATGACCATTTAAAAAATATTGATTCTTCCTATCCATGAGCATGGAATGTTTTCCATTTGTGGGTCATCTCAAATTTCTTTCAGCAGTGATTTGTAATTACTATTGCAGAGATCTTTCACTTCTCTGGTTAGCTGTATTCCTAGTTATTCTATTCTTTCTGTGGTTATTGTGAACTGGATTGTGCTCTTGATTTGACTTGGATGTTATTGGTGTATAGAAATGCTACTGATTTTGTGGTTTGATTTTGTGTCCTGAAACTTTGCTGAGGTTGTTTATCAGATCTGGAAGGCTTTGGGCACAGACTATGGGGTTTTCTAGGTATAGAATCATATAATCAGCAAACAGAAATAGTCTGACTTCCTCTTTTCCTCTTTGGATACCTTTTATTTCTTTCTCTTGCGGGATTGTTCTGCCTAGTACTGTCAGTACTATGCTGAATAGGATTAGTGAAAGTGGCCATCCTTGTCTTGTTTTGGTTCTCAAAGGGCATGCCTTCAGCTTTTCCCCATTCATGAAAGAACTTTAAATAACCAATAATTTTCTGTGAAACTATCTTTCAGAAATGAAGGTTAACATTGTATTATGTGAATTTCACCTCAAAAAAAAGTGTTAATGCTCATCTTCAACCACTGGAATCATGCTCAGAGTTCTCATGAGATTGTGGGCTCTCAGGAATGAGAACAAATGAAGCAACATCTGGATCATGTCTCTACTTCACACTCACCCTTGGCCATAAATTAATTAACGGGCATCATCAACCACTTTTCCTCTCTCCCATGCCCTTTGCTAATGGGCATATTTGAATGTGTGTAATTAAAGTTATAGATACAACTTTTCTATTCAACCCTTGGTGATCTGCTTGCTCTTCTCTCCCTTCTTTCCATTGCCAAACAAGACTCTGCTGACCAAGGCTTGTGATAATTGACCGCTTCTTCCCACCTTTACTTCTATTGTAGATCTTGCAATACCCTTAGCTCTCAGGAACTTGCTTCTCCCTTTTATTATTAGTTTGTACCTGGCCTTGACCCACTGTACTCTAAAACTGGGGCTTTTCCAAGTGCCTCCTACTTCTTTAATCACTGGTTCTTGGTCTTTTCTATTTGTACCCATTTGTATAATGTTTGTATAATATATATAAATATATATAAATTATGTATATAAATATATAAATAAATATATATATNGCAGAGTGAGAGGGTTTGACTTGGAAGAGATATGGCGAAACTTTCTGAGGTGATAGAAAGTATTTTGTATCTTGCTATGGGTTACATTTGTGTCTGCATTGGTCAATACTGTAAAGTTAGGATTGGTAAATTTTAACATATGTAAATCTTACCTCAAAAAGAACTAAAGAAAGAAATATTAATAAAGTGGGAGGAGATGGGAAGAGAGGAGACAGCTAGATGAAAGAAGCGTGGCTGTAATCCTGGCACTTTGGGAGGCCAAAGCGGGAGGATGGCTTGAGCAGGGGAGTTTGAAACCAGCCTGGACAACATAGCGAGACTTTTTCTCTACAAACAAGAAAAATATATCAGCCAGGTGTGGTGGCATGTGCCTGTAGTCCCAGCTACTTGGAAGGCTGAGGTGGCAATATTGCTTGAGCCCAGGAGGTTGAGGCTGCAGTGAGCTGTGACTGCACCACCGTACTCTAGCCTGGGTGGCAGAGAGAGACTCTGTCTAAAAAAATAAAGTAAAAAATACAATGACATAGATAAAACAAGCACAGCATTGATAGTTGATAACTATCAAGGCCAAGTGATAAGGACATGGGGAAATACTACACTGTTCTGTTTTTTATATTTATTTTTTTCTTTCCAACTTTTATTTTAGATTCAAGGAGTACATGTGAAAGTCTGTTACATGGGTAAGTTTCGGGTCATGGGGGTTTGGTGTACAGATAATTTTGTCACCCAGGTAATCAGCATAATACCTGATAGGTGGCTTTTCAACCTTTCTCCCACCTCCCACCCTCAAGTAGGCCCCTTGTTCCCTTCTTTGTGTCCACATGTACTCAGTGTCTAGCTCCCACATATAAGTGAGAACATGTGGTATTTGTTTTTTTGTTAATTCTCTTAGAATAATGGCCTCCAGCTCCACCCATGTTGCTCCAATGGATATTGTTTTGTTCTGTTTTATGATTGCATAGCATTCCATGGTATATATTTACCATCATTTTCTTTATCCAGGTCACCATTGATGGGCATGTAGGTTGATTCTGTGTCTTTGCTATTGTGAATAGTGATACAAGGACCATATGTGTACATGTATCTTTATGGTAGAACGATTTATATTCCTTTGAGTATATACCCAGAAATGGGATTGCTGGTTGGAGTGGTAGTTCTATTTTAAGTTCTTTGAGAAACCTCCAGATTGCTTTCCACAGTGGCTGAACTAATTTACAGTCCCACCAGCAGAATATAACCATTTCCTTTTCTCCATAGCCTTGCCAGCATCTGTTATTTTTTCACTTTTTAGTAATATCCATTCTGACTGATGTGAAATGATGTCTCATTGTGGTTTTGATTTACATTTCCCTAATGATTGGTGATACTGAGTCTTTTTTTTCCATATGCTTGTTGGCTGTGTTTATGTCTTTTTTTGAGAAATTTCTATTTATGTCCTTTGCCCATTTGTTAAATGGGGTTGCTTGTTTTATGCTTATGGATTTAAGTTCCTTACAGGTTCTGGATATCAGACCTTTGTCAGATGCATAGTTGGCAAATATTTTCTCCCATTCTGTAGACTGTTTAATCTGTTGATAGTTTCTTTTGCTGTGCAGAAACTCTTTGGTTTAGTTAGGTCCCACTTGTCAATTTTTATTTTTGTTGCAATTGCTTTTGGAGTCCTTGTCATGAAGACTTTGCCAGGTCATATGTCCAGAATGGTATTTCTTAGGTTATCTTCTAGGATTTTAATAGTTTTAGGTTTTACATTTAAGTCTTTAATCCACTGTGAGTTGATTTTTGTATATGGTGATGTGTAGGGGTCCACTTTCAATCATCTCCATATGGCTAGCCAGTTACCCCAGCACCATTTATTGAATAGGGAGTTCTTTCCCCACTGAAATTTTGGTTGACTTTGTCAAAGATCATGTGATTGGTTGACTTTGTCAAAGATTATATGGTTGTAGATGTGCAACTTTATTTTGGGTTTCTCTATTCTGTTCCATTGGTCTATGCATCTGTTTTTGTATGAGTATCATGCTATTTTAGTTACTGTAGACTTGTAGTATAGTTTGAAGTCAGGTAGTGTGAACAAAGCCTCCAGCTTTGTTCTTTTCACAATTTTGTTATAAAAATTTAGGAATAGCATCAAATCTGCAAATGGTTTTGAGCAATATGACCATTTAAAAAATATTGATTCTTCCTATCCATGAGCATGGAATGTTTTTCCATTTGTGGGTCATCTCAAATTTCTTTCAGCAGTGATTTGTAATTACTATTGCAGAGATCTTTCACTTCTCTGGTTAGCTGTATTCCTAGTTATTCTATTCTTTCTGTGGTTATTGTGAACTGGATTGTGCTCTTGATTTGACTTGGATGTTATTGGTGTATAGAAATGCTACTGATTTTTGTGGTTTGATTTTGTGTCCTGAAACTTTGCTGAGGTTGTTTATCAGATCTGGAAGGCTTTGGGCACAGACTATGGGGTTTTCTAGGTATAGAATCATATAATCAGCAAACAGAAATAGTCTGACTTCCTCTTTTCCTCTTTGGATACCTTTTATTTCTTTCTCTTGCGGGATTGTTCTGCCTAGTACTGTCAGTACTATGCTGAATAGGATTAGTGAAAGTGGCCATCCTTGTCTTGTTTTGGTTCTCAAAGGGCATGCCTTCAGCTTTTCCCCATTCATGAAAGAACTTTAAATAACCAATAATTTTCTGTGAAACTATCTTTCAGAAATGAAGGTTAACATTGTATTATGTGAATTTCACCTCAAAAAAAAGTGTTAATGCTCATCTTCAACCACTGGAATCATGCTCAGAGTTCTCATGAGATTGTGGGCTCTCAGGAATGAGAACAAATGAAGCAACATCTGGATCATGTCTCTACTTCACACTCACCCTTGGCCATAAATTAATTAACGGGCATCATCAACCACTTTTCCTCTCTCCCATGCCCTTTGCTAATGGGCATATTTGAATGTGTGTAATTAAAGTTATAGATACAACTTTTCTATTCAACCCTTGGTGATCTGCTTGCTCTTCTCTCCCTTCTTTCCATTGCCAAACAAGACTCTGCTGACCAAGGCTTGTGATAATTGACCGCTTCTTCCCACCTTTACTTCTATTGTAGATCTTGCAATACCCTTAGCTCTCAGGAACTTGCTTCTCCCTTTTATTATTAGTTTGTACCTGGCCTTGACCCACTGTACTCTAAAACTGGGGGCTTTTCCAAGTGCCTCCTACTTCTTTAATCACTGGTTCTTGGTCTTTTCTATTTGTACCCATTTGTATAATGTTTGTATAATATATATAAATATATATAAATTATGTATATAAATATATAAATAAATATATATATATATATATAAATAAATGAGACTCCCACCTAGAGCAGTTTGTTTGCATCTACAAAATATATGATAAAATATGAAAGCCAATACAATTAACCAAAAAAGAGTTTTCTCCCCTGATAAAAGAAGAATCTTCCAGAATAGTGACTATATGTTGGAAAGGATATTCCAAGGAGATAGCAACACACTAAGAAATGGGTACAAATAGGAAAATATATATATTTATAAGGCAATAGAAGTCAAGCTCTTCAGCTGTAGCATATCCTGAACACTTTGGTAAGTCAAATATCATCTCCAAGCCTCAGTAAAGTGGGGATAATAAATCCTGTCCTTATAGTTAACACAGTTGTGAAAACAAGATGCAATATGTGAAGACCATTGTAAAGAACATTCGGAGATAATAGAAAATTATCTTTCATAGTGAACATTCATAGAACCACTCAGTGAGAACCCGAGACTTCTCTTTTGATAATTAGTTCCATCTTTATGATGCATTGGATTCTTAGAATTAAGGTTAGAATTGAACCACAGGTGCTCAATGAATGCTTATGCACCGAAGTGAATCAATAAAATTTAATGCTATATATTGCCTTCATTTCAAAACATTTTGAACCCTGCTTAGCTAAGTGCAGGGGCATGGGAGCCTGGAGGTAGGGGCGGTGGTAATGATGATGGCTTTTCTACTGCAATGAGCCCAAGTCAGTACTATAAGAAGCAATCTTTGGTAACATCCTGAGTGAACCTCAGGACAGAGACGGCTCATTCCTGTCTGCATTTTCTCCAGCACTGAGCAGTGTTTGGCACATAGTAAGCATCCGGTGATTTTTTTTTTTTTTAATGAAAGAAAGAATGAATGGCAAGATAAAATAAGTCCTTATGCCTGGCAATATGATTAATAAAGAAGTCCTGTGGAAATAGTAGTGAACATGAAATCAGAATCCTTAGGTTCTAATCCTGATCTGTGGACTCCATGTGTAGCTTTGTGCAGATCTCTTCCCTCCTTTAATCATCACACATATCTGGAAAACAATGGGGGTAGTGGTGGAGAGGGTGATCGATAAGGTGATTTATAAGGGCATTCTTACTGCCTTGATGTTCTATGACAAGAGTTACCACATTATGATGAATAGTGAATCATTCAATTACATGGAACTGGAATATAGCTGTGAGGTGTGCCATCATGGGATGTAAGTTTCAGCCTCTGTCAACAAATATGAAAGGGATAGATGCCTGAGAATCTGCAGCCTCAGGGGGAAAGGCAATAGCCCTTGTCACTGTTAAAACCTTGTCTTTACCATATTGAGCAGTGGCACTGACTGAGGCTAGGAGACAATGTAGATGGAGAAATGTATCACTTTGATGTAGAATTTTGGCAGAAAAAGGGGAAATGCCAAAGACCAGTGAAATGGTTGTAAAAATCGACTAAGTCAAGACCTTTCTTAGTTCGTAGAACTCTAGGAAGTTAGGCCTGGCACGGTGACTCATGCCTGTAATCCCAGCACTTTGGGAGACCGAGGTTGGAGGATCACTTGAGTTTAGGAGTTTGACACCAGCCTGGGCAGTATAGGAAGACCCCATCTCCTCTCTCTCTCTCTCTCTCAAATAATAGTAAAAGAAACCTAGGAAGTTGAAAATAGGCCCTAGCACCCATCTTATTCAACCTCTTAATTTAAGGGATAACAAAACATGCCCCCCAAACAGGAAGGAAACTAGACTAATGTCACACACACAGAATTTCATCAGTGCTGTGGCTATATCTTCAAATCAGAAGCCTCTCTGTCTCTCTTTCTCTCTGCCCCCCATACTAATTTTCTTATAGCTTATTAGAGGACACATCCATGAATAATTTGGAATTGGAAGAGAGGATGCAAACTTGGCAGATCTTACAAAGGAAGGGAGTACATAATTTTGCCTGCAGCTTCAAGGGATGATCAGACTCCCGCTTAATTCTCAAAATTCACAGAAGGGAAGGATTCTGCCATTGTGTCTACTCTTACTGAGCATCTCTGACAGCTCTGCTGTTTGGCTATTTTCTCTATTAGCAAGTTTTTCTGATATTCTGATCACATCAGAATTACATTACTTGCATTCAAAAGCCATTATAAAATACTCAGAGTAGAATAGATGTGACATCAGCTTTAAAATAAATTGGGAGGATTAAAATAGACCAAATGAGAGTACATTACTGAGAGTAAGAGTGACCCATACTTTAAGATTGTGTTCATAAAAGGTGTCACCCAGTTCATGTGTCTCTGGCCATTTTATATGCTGCATTTAAACCGGTTTTAACTTGGATTTCTGATGTCATAATTTTAAAATAGAAGACTCTACAGGTTAGGCCTGAGTTCGTTCTCTGTGATAATTCATTTGGTTATTTTTATGGCGTTCTACTCCTAAAACTTGTACAATAATTCCAGATTCATAAAACCAGAAGGAAAAAATGTAAATGTGGAAGGACCTTCTACAGAGGCAGGATTACTGAAGTAGAAACACCAGTCTGTAAATCTTGGCAGTAGATTCATGGAAGTTACCCTGAGTTTGGAAAGGTAAGATAAAGTTAAGATTTGACACAAATTTGTAAGTTTTGACACAAATTTGTAAGTTTGTGTTCCAAGTAGTCAGCCTGTGGGACTCCATTTCTTAAATATATATATATATCTTTTAAGAATCAACTCTTCTGGCCAGGCACAGTGGCTCACACCTGTAATCCTAGCACTTTGGGAGGCTGAGGCGGGCAGATCACCTGAGGTCAGGAGTTTGAGACCAGTTTGGCCAACATTGTGAAACCCTGTCTCTAATAAAAATACAATAATTAGCCTGGTGTGCCTGGTGGTGGGTGCCTGTACTCGGGAGGCTGAGGCAGGGAGAATGGCTTGAACCCAGTAGGTGGAGGTTGCAGTGAGCCAAGATCATGTCATTGCACTCCAGTCTGTGCAACAAGAGTGAAACTCTGTCTCAAAAACAAAACAAAATAAACAAACAAATGAAAAACAAGAATCAACTGTTCTTTAGTAGCTTCACTGAGGTATAGCTTACATACAATTAACTGTACATATTTGCATCTAATTGCTCAAACTGTACAATTTGACTTAAAATTTGACATATGAACATACCTGTAAAACCATCACCACAATCAATATAGAGAATATATCTATCACTCCCAGAAGTTTCCTTTTTTCCTTTTGTAATCCCTCTCCCATCCCTCCTCACACTTTAATCCCCATACAACAATCGATTTGTTTTCTTTCACTAGAGACTACCTTGCATCTTATAGAATTTTATATAAATGGAATCATACAGCATATACTCTTTTTGGTCTAGCTTCTTTCACTCAGTATAATTATTTTGAGCTTCATCTATGCTGTAGTATGTATCAATAGTTCATTTTTATTGTTGAGTAGTAATCCATTGCATGAACATGCCACAGTTTCTTTACTCATTCTCCTGTTGATCAGTACTTAGGTTGTTTCTAGTTTTGGGCTATAACAAAATTACTATGAACATTTGTTACAGGTTTTTAAATGTACATATGATTTAATTACTCAGGTAAATATCTAAAAGTGGTATGACTGGGTCATAAGGTAGGTGTGTGTTTAACTTTTAAAGAAACTGCCTAAGTATTTTACAAAGTGATTGTACCTTTTTACATTTCCAGTGGCAGTGTATGATTATTCTAGTTGCTCCACATCATTGCCTGTACTTGCTATAATTGGTCTTTTAATGTCAGCCATTTTAGTGAATAGGTAGTGGCATTTCATTGTGGTTCTAACTTGCATTTCCATAATAACTAATGATGTTGAAAATCTTTATGCATACTTATTTGACATTGATAAATCTTCTTTGGTGAAAAGTCTATTTAAATATTTTGTCCACTTTATTTATTAGATTGTCTTCTTATTATTGAACTGTAACAGTTCTTTATATATTCTGGATGTAAGCCATTATCAGATATATGATTTGTGAATATTTTTTTTCCAAGCCTATGGCTTGGCTCTTTTCATTCCCCTATGCGAACCTTTCAGCGCTAGAAATTTGATTTTTGATGAAATTCTATTAATTTTCTTTTATGGACTTATGTTTTTTTGTTGCCCTTCAAAGCAACCTTTGCTTAATAAACTCTCAATTTTTTTCTATTCTTCTCTTGAAGTTCTTTGTAGTTAGGTTTTACATTTATGTTATGATCTTTTGAATTAATTTTCTATATGGGGCAGGAATGGGATCAAAGTTCTTTTCTTGCATATGGCCATCCAATTGTTCCAGCACCATTTGTTTATCTTTATGCCAATGCCACATTCTCTTGATTACAGTAGTTTAAGATATACCTTGAAATCAGCCAGGGTAAGTCGTCTGACTTTGTTTCTTTTTCAAAGTGAATTTGGTTATTCCATATTGTTTGCATTTCCACAGGGATTTTAGAATCAACTTTTCAATTTCTACAAAAATGCTTTATTGTAATTGTTTTGAGTCTACAGGCCAAATTGGAGAGAATGTCATCTGAACAATGTTGAGTGTTTTCAGCCCATGAACATTTTATATCTCTCCATTTATTTAGATCTTAATTTCTCTCAGCCGTGTTTTCTAGTTTTTGTTGCACAGGTCATTCATATTATTTGTTAGAATTACCCCTGAGTATTGCATATATTTTGTGTAATTGTAACTGGGGAATGCATTTTTAACATTTCAATTTCCAATTGCTCATTGCTAGTATATAAAACTTAGATGTTTTGTATATTGATCTTGTGTCCTACAAACTTACCAAATTTATCATTTCCAGCAGCTTTTTGTAGAAACCATAGGATTTTCTACATAGATAACCATGAAGTCTGCCAAGAAAGACAGTTTTAATTCTGTTTTTCCAATATGGATACCTTTTAGCTCTTCTTCTTTCTCCTCCTCCTTGTCTTCTTTTGTTTGACTGATTTCACTGGATAGAATCTCCAGTTTAAGGTTGAATATAAATGGTGAAAGTAGACATCCTTGTCTTGTTCTTGATCTTAGGGAAAAACATTCAGTCTTTCACTATTAAGTATGTTATTACTTGTAAGTTTTCATAAATGCTCTTTTATCATGTTGCAATCAACTTGTATTTCAGATTCAGGGGGTACATGTGCAGGTTTGTTTATGGGTATGTTGCTTGATGCTAAGGTTTGGGGTACAGATGATCCTGTCACCCTGGTAATGAACATAGTACCAAAAACGTAGTTTCTCAGCTCATGACCTCTTCCCACCCTCCCCCCTCTAGTAGTCCCCAGTGTCTATTATTCCCATATTTATGTCTGTGTGTACTCAATGCTTAGCTCTCACTTAGAAGTGAGAACATGCTATATTTGCTCTTCTGTTCCTGGCTTAGTTTGCTTAGGATAATGTTCTCCAGCTGCATTAATGTAGCTGCAAAGGACATGATTTAATTCTTTTTATGGCTGCATAGTACCACATGGTATATATGTACCACTTTTTCTTTATCGAATCCACCATTGATGGGCATCTTGGTTAATTCCATTTCTCTGCTACTGTGAATAGCGCTGTGATGAACATACAAGTGCATGTGTCTGCTTCATAGAATTATTTACTTCCCTTTGGGTATATATCCAGTAATGGGAGTGCCGGATTGAATTGTAGTCCTGTTCTAAGTTCTTTGTGAAACCTCCAAACTGCTTTCCGCTATGGCTGAACTAATTTATATTCCCACCCACAGTGTGTAAGCATTCCCTTTTCTCCGCAGCCTTGCCAGCATCTGTTGTTTTTAGGCTTTTTAATAATTGCCTTTCTGACTGGTATGAGATGGTATCTCCTTGTGGTTCTGACTTGCATTAGTCTGATGATTAGTAATGATGAGCATGTTTTCATATGTTTATTGGCCACTTGTGTGTCTTCTTTTGAGAAGTCTCTGTTCATGTTCTTTGCCCATTTTTTTTAATGGGGTTATTTGCTTTTCCCTTGTTGATTTGTTTAGGTTTCTTGTAGATTCTGGATATTAGACCTTTGTCAGATGTACCTAGAACTGATAAACAACATAAGTAAAGTTTCAGGATGCAAAGTCAGTGCACAAAAATGAGTAGCATTTCTATATACTAATAACATTCAAGTTGAGAGCCAAATTAAGAACACAATCCCATTTACATAGCCACACAAAAATGGAATATCTAGTAATATAGCTAACCAAGGGTGAAAGATCTCTACAAGGTAAACTACAAAACATGGCTGAAAGAAACTATAGTTGGTACAAACAAACAGAGAAGCATCCCATGCTCTTGGATCATAAGAATCAATATCATTAAAATGGCCATCCTGCCCAAAGCAACTTACAGATTCAACACTATTCCTATCAAACTTACCAACATTATTTTCACAGAATTAGAAAAAACTATTCTAAAATTCATATGGAACCCAAAAGAGTCTGAACAGCCAAAGCAATCCTAAGCAAAAGAACAAAGCTGGAGGCATCACATTACTTCATTCTAAGCTATATTACAAGGCTACGGTAACTAAAATAGCATGATACTGGTACAAAAACAGATGCATAGACCAATGGAACAGAATAGAGAACCAGAAATAAAGCCACATATCTGCAGCCATCTTATGTTCAACAAAGTTAGTCAAAATTTCAATGGGGAGAGGACTCCCTATTCAATTAATGGTACTGGGATAGCTGGTTATCTATATGCAGAAGAATAAAACTGGGTCCCTACCTTTCACCATACACAAAAATTAACACAAAGTGGATTAAAGATTTAAATGTAAGACCTCAAACTATAAAAATCCTATAAGAAAAGTCTAGAAAATACCCTTCTTAATGTCAACCTTGGCAAATAATTTATGGCTAAGTCCACAAAAGCAACTGCAACAAAGATAAAATTTGACAAGTGGGACCTAATTAAATAAAGAGTTTCTGCATGGTGAAAGAAACTTTCAACAGAGTATACAGACAACTTACAGAATGGGAGAAAATATTTTTAATCAACTTTTATTTTAAAAAGTAACACTGTGAATACTTCTGACAGCACAGTAGATTAGGTATTCTGAAGTACTTTCTTGCTTCACAAACCAAGTTGCTGAATAGATTACAGCAAATGTCTTTCTAAATGCATAGCTGATCTTTCAAGAAAGTAAAGGAATTCCCTTGAGATTAAAACCGAAGTAGCAAGGGAACACAGAATGCACCTGGGATCATATGCCAATTTTGGAAACTTTATAGTTTTTGGGTTTTAACAGCTGACATCCTCTTTGCTCTGTCTCAGTCTCCTTCAGAAGCTCTCTTTTTATCTTTGTTTCTTAACTACTGGTCTTCATCAAGGCCCTTTCCTAGGCTCTCTTCTTTTCTTTCTCTGGTTGATCTCATCTGTTACTGTTTTAATATCACCTCTCTGCTTATGACATGCAAATCTATATATCCCAGGTTTCTTTCCTGAACTCCTATTTCTCCTGTTCAGCTTTCTAACGGATACCATCTTGTCTTTGACATACTACAACTTCTTCAAACTCATGTCCAAACTGCACTCATCACTTCCCTGCCTGCATGTGTTTCTCCTTCTGCATTCACTGCCTTAGTTATTGGCATTATCATTTGGGAGTCATCTATATCTCACTGACTCTTACTGGTTCAATCTTCTAAGTATCTTTTGAGCCCATTTCTTCATTTCCATACTCATTGCTACTACCTTTGTTCAAGTCACTATTTTTCACCTGAATTAGTGCAATAGTCTCCTAACCAGTTCTCTACAACCAGTCCAGCTTTCTTCAGTCTATCCTTCATAGTGCCACTAGAGTCACAAGTTACAAACGAATGCCATTTCCCACTGCACACATAATAATGTTTAATCTTCTCAAGCTGTCATGTAAGTGCCACATCATCTGAGCCCTGACTACCTTTCCAGCTTCATCTCTGTATTTCATGTTTTACCTCCCAGTCATCTTGAGTAACAGGCCATTTCCTGAAGCCTCTATGCTCTCTTCTGCTTTTGTGCATTTATTCATGCTGCTCCCCCTGGTTACCTCTCTCTTGTTTCACCGGGCTAAATAAATTATGTTCATGTTTCAGAACTCAAGTCAAGTGTCACCTAGGTTTTCTGTCATTGTTTTCTAATGAGGTACTCCCATATCACTACAACTGTTATCTTACCATATGGCAATAGATTGCCTATTTGACCTTTCTTATTACTTATAGACTTCCTGAGAGCAGAGTCCATAGCACAGCAGAAAATAAAAAATTAACATTTTAAATAAATTATTTAACTAATGAAATAATTGTTGAATTAAGTTAATTAGTTGACCATTTCAAAGACAGAAATATTGTGGTGAGGTAGGAATAAGGTAGTGTTCACTCAACAATACTTCGTTTACCAGTATTTACCAGTGCTTTACGAGTTGAAAAGTGTAAATAAGTAAGACACAGGATTTGTTTTCAAGGAACTCAAAGTCCAGTTGGAAATGAAATGAAGGGAACTCTGGCAGGTACAAGTCGAAAAAAAAGCTCAAAGTGCTTGAGTACGAATATTCAAGGAACATACATATTCAGTATTCCTTATTTCTGTTTTGGCTCTTTTACTCAACTTAACCATGTTAACTCTATTTTGACAAACTTAAAATTGCACTTTCATCTTTTCGTGAAGAATTAGTCCACTGAAAACCAAAACCAGTTTTGACACTGATGTGGTGTCTGAGTTCCTGCCTAATGTAAAATTTAAAATACTCTGTTTGCTTTATTTTCTACATAACATGACTAAAATCATAGTAGATATGGGTAAAATAAGAATAAACTGCAAGTAGCTTTGAGAATCCCATCATATCTGGTTGT
>NW_016810366.1:59698-63570 GCF_001698545.2 Rhinopithecus bieti
CCGGGCTAAATAAATTATGTTCATGTTTCAGAACTCAAGTCAAGTGTCACCTAGGTTTTCTGTCATTGTTTTTCTAATGAGGTACTCCCATATCACTACAACTGTTATCTTACCATATGGCAATAGATTGCCTATTTGACCTTTCTTATTACTTATAGACTTCCTGAGAGCAGAGTCCATAGCACAGCAGAAAATAAAAAATTAACATTTTAAATAAATTATTTAACTAATGAAATAATTGTTGAATTAAGTTAATTAGTTGACCATTTCAAAGACAGAAATATTGTGGTGAGGTAGGAATAAGGTAGTGTTCACTCAACAATACTTCGTTTACCAGTATTTACCAGTGCTTTACGAGTTGAAAAAGTGTAAATAAGTAAGACACAGGATTTGTTTTCAAGGAACTCAAAGTCCAGTTGGAAATGAAATGAAGGGAACTCTGGCAGGTACAAGTCGAAAAAAAAGCTCAAAGTGCTTGAGTACGAATATTCAAGGAACATACATATTCAGTATTCCTTATTTCTGTTTTTGGCTCTTTTACTCAACTTAACCATGTTAACTCTATTTTGACAAACTTAAAATTGCACTTTCATCTTTTTCGTGAAGAATTAGTCCACTGAAAACCAAAACCAGTTTTGACACTGATGTGGTGTCTGAGTTCCTGCCTAATGTAAAATTTAAAAATACTCTGTTTGCTTTATTTTTCTACATAACATGACTAAAATCATAGTAGATATGGGTAAAATAAGAATAAACTGCAAGTAGCTTTGAGAATCCCATCATATCTGGTTGTGAGAGAATCTTGGTATGTGTTTCATATTCAAGGGAACGCATACTCAAATATTCCTTGAGTATGGAAACACATACCAAGATTCTCTCACAACCAGATACGATGGGATACCATATATATCACATACTGAGAATGTTTTCATATTCAACTGCAATTCCTACCTGCTGACTTCAGAAGGCCTAATTCGAAAGGTAGGCTGCATCTGAAAAGAGCAAAAACATTTATCTTTGAATAACATCTAACTTATCAGCTGGGACCTGCTTGATCCTCCTTGCATTTCTTAATTCCCCTAGGCTTGACTCTTGGCTTGACTGGAACTGAAGTTTGCCATAGTGTCATGCAGAGGTAGGCTCCCAGTACTAAGGCCTTCCAAATACTCCTGTCTCACCACATTTGCATGACATTCTCTCTAGGCCAAAGTAGAAAGTAAAATGACATTGCTTGCCATAGTGTGCTTTGTAGTGCCTTTATGGGTTAAAGTATACATCATGGACAGTCCTTTACCTGAACCTACTACCACCATTCTCTGACTAGTTTGCCTGGTTCTCATAGTTGTTTCCAGTTTCTAGAGCTGCCCAAATATCCTTCCACCCCAGTACAGTCAGAATTGAGCTTCTAAATAAAATGACTTCCATTTAAATTATTTACTCCTTGCCCCTTACTATTTCCTGCATCTTCTGAGAGGAAGATGCACTCCATAAGGCTGAGATGACCTGCAGACTCTGCATCTGAGGAAGCAGCCTGTATTACAGTGTAGTTATTAAGAGGATGTGTTCTGAGGCCAGATATCTTGGGTTTACATCCTAGGTCTACTTCTTAGCAGACAGTATGAATTAGGGTAAGTTATTTAACCTCTGTGTCTTTGGTTTCTCATATGTTAAATGTGGATAACTGTGCATACCATATATGATAGTTGAAAGATTAAATGATAAAAATCATGTAAGGTTCTTAACACAGTACCTGGAAAATGATAAGTGCTCAATAATTATTAGTTATCAGTAGTATTTTTATGTCAGTATACCAAAGAGTTCACTTGAACCTCTCATACACCAGACGAAATGAGTTGACCAAATGCTTCTATTCCAGGTTGTCAATTAGGCTACAAGAAATGAGCTCATGCAAATTAAAATACCCTAGAATTAGAGGAGCTTAACACTAACACTAGTTGTGTTAAGCTGGGTGAGTAGGCATAGAAGGAGTTTCCCCAGAAGTGTGTTTGCTCCAAATATGTGCCACAGGGGCTGGTAACTCTACAACCAAATAGTAGAAGCAAAACCTCCCAGAAGCCTCTCAGATGGCCTTCCAAGGAGCTATATTATTATGAAGATTTTGCTCTGTGCAGTTTTAGAGCCCCAAGGACTTAGTGTGTCCTGGGACAGATGGTTAGGATGAAAGCCTCCATGAAAATCCTTATATCCACCATGGATTTGAATCCTTACCCCAAAAAGAGAGAATCTCTATTGGCCTTGTGAGTCCCTCAGGTCTCAGTCAGTTCTGTAGATGTCAGGTTTATAGGACTGGATTTTGTGACCCAGGTGTCTCCTTGTGGCTATGGGAGAGATTGTTTGGGGGTCTTCAGCTCTGGACCCACCACTCTCCTGATGTTTGGAGTGCTCCTCTTAGAGATATTCTAAATCCAGCATTCTCCTTGATTCTTAAGACTCTTGGACACTGTCAACTATTTAGAGCAGAGGTCTTACTCTGCATGCATTACCCCTTCTACCAACTGACTCATCTAAGTCTTCATACCAAAGACTGCATAAGGAACATGCTACTTACCTGAAAACTCAGGGTCCTATATATGCTATTCATGTTACTCAAGGACCACAGAGTCAAGTGTTTGTGAAGTAAGGTAAATAGGAATACTTTTAGAATAAAAGAGTTAAGATATTTCTGCCATCAAACTCAATGTATCATTGTGGCAGCCACAGAAGTATGCTATTTGGATCTCCCTTCAAGCAAGAACTTGCCATTCAGCAAAGAGTGAAGTGAGATGACAACCTCCAGCTACTAGTGCTTTTAGGATCACTCTCAGCTTTTAAGCTAAAACCACTCTTCCTGGTTCCTGGGCAGAACTTTTCCTGGACAGGTCACAGACAATGACTAATAAATGCTTGGCCATTTCTTCCCAATGCAGAATTCATCTAATGGGAAATGTTTGCTCCAGAGCTCCTCATTTGATGGGCTGAGACTTTGTCAGATCTGCATTGAGGTCTGAGTCTCTCCTGCCCAAACCTTCTTCATTCCCTCTTTTTTTGTTTTTTCAACAGTTGCCCTCTTGTACTCCTGCATCTCTCACTCAGTGTCTGCTTCCTGGAGGACCCCAATGACACAATCACCTATTTGCGCTGTAAGCACATTTCAGAGGGAATTGATATACTTATTCCTTTTATCCCCTCCCCTATTCCTCCTACACACACACATGAATGCATCTTGAGCTGAGGCGTTTGTACAAAAAAAATAACAAAATATATGTTCTTCCACACTAATCACTATCCTTAGCGAATTTGCTGTTTCAAATGAGTAGGTCTTTCCATTCATCCCAGAATTATTAAACATTTTTGATGGGCCAGATGGCTCACAAAATAAAAACCTTCAGGGTGCTTTAACCAACTCCGGCTGAACAAAGGACATATATTGAAGATAGCATTTTTCCTGAGACACGAGCTCTGCACACGGTGCCTTGCTGTTTGTGCTGTGTAATTCTCCAGCCTTTTCTAACAAAATCATGAGGGATTTCACAAAGTAGCTCATCATGATCTGTCAGGGCAACATCGTGGTCATGACTAGCAGCTGCAAACTCTATTAGAATATCTCTAGAATGGCCAGTTAGATGTTACATGTGAAACCAGAAAAGTTAAAATGTGAACATTTGAAACTGACTCAGTAAAGTGGAATCTCCAAGTCATATCAAAACTTGTCTAATATATCACAGATGAGTTCCCAAACAGTGTCCTCAATTACAAATGGGACCCTCCAACACATATGAAGAGTACAAAAATTCTTTGCCCTCCTCAACTTTTTTCCATATTGTTCTAGGTGAATAAAACAGCCCTTACTTTCTTTTTTTTTTTTTTTTTTT
>NW_016810366.1:64097-72852 GCF_001698545.2 Rhinopithecus bieti
GTCTTAGGTGAAAAAAACACCCCTTACTGTCTTTTTTTTTTTTTTTTTTTGAGACAGGGTCTTGCTCTGTCACCCAGGCTGGAGTGTAGTGGGACGATCATGGCTCACTGCAGCTTCGACTTCTTGGGCTGAAGTGATCCTCCTATCTCAGCTTCTGGAGCAGCTGGGACCACAGGTGTGCACCACCTCCTTGCTAATTTTTTAATTTTGATTTTTTGTAGAGACAAGATCTCACTATGTTGCTCAGGCTGGTCTTGAACTTCTGGGCTCAAGTGATCCTTCTGCTTTGGCCTCCCAAGGTGCTGGGATTATAGGTGTTAGCCACTGTGCCCGTCCCTCTCACAGACTTTTTCTAAAAAGCCTTCCAATTCACAGAAAGAGGATGTTCCTGCCATCTGTAGCCAGTGTAAGGTGGCCTCACCTCATTCCAGGAATTCTTGTGACAAGTAAAGGTTGGAACATACACCTATGCAGTTTCCTCTTCTATGCTTCATTGAATTTTACCTGAGACCCTCTCCAACTCCAGATAAAATGCTAGACATCACCCATGAATTTAAATAAGTTGTCAGAATGTAACCAGAGAACGAAGGTGTCAAAATTTTGCCTTTCGAGTTTTTCAAAATCCATAAACTCAGGAAAACCCTTAAGAGTTCCCTTAAACTCTGCCCACACATCAGTAAATAGTCTCTTTATTAAACCTTCCCCAAATTATCCTGTTTGAGAGGGCTATGTTTTTTGCTGGGACCCTGTCTAATAAATGTAATCATATAAAATTAGAGGGTGGAGGCTAGAGATCAAAATTTGGAAGTTATTCAAAAATAGCAAGTATTTTAGTAGGTGCAGCCAAGGTGTAGGGTAAGACAGAGAAGATTTGGAAGCATTTGTAACCTAGTTTTCTTTTCTTATCCTGCCCCAGATTCCACAGATAAAGGAGGGAAGAGGGGAGAAAGGAAAGGAGTCAAAAGAGTAAAACCATCAAGTTTCACAGGGGAAAAACCGAATCAGTGATCCGCATCTGAGAGCCATGTTTCAAGGAGCCCATTGCTCACTAATGGAGTTTTCAGCAGGAACACCTGGGCAAGGTGGGATGATAAAGAACTGTCGAGATCTTCCATTGAATCAAGACTGGCAAAACACCCATTGCTACAAGGTTGCACTTGCTCTCAAGTGGTCATTGCTATAGAGATAAATACCATCAGGTAATCCATCAGAATTGCATATCAGAGTTTGGAACTCTCAAATAGTTCTGCTTTTTCCATTATTATCAATGAATCCTGATGAAGTCACTGAAAATAGAGTATTATGGCCATCAAAACTGAGTTTTGAAAATGGCTACACCTACTCAAATACTTGCTATTTGTGAATAATTTCCAAATTTCCATATCTAGCCTCCACCTTCTAGTTTTATATGATTACCCTCATTAGTAAGGGTCCCAGCAGAAAACATATAGCTCTCTCAAACTGGATAATTTGAGGTAGGTTTAATAAACAGACTATTTACTGATGTGTGGGCAGGGTTTAAGGGAACCAACAAGCTTCCCTGGGGCTATTAATTGCCATAACCCTTACTTTCCCTAGGTCTGAAGGAATACAAGGAGAGCAGTTACCAGAACCTGAAGGGAGATGGTGGACATAAAGAGAAAGCTTCCTGATAGGAGTCGTGATGTTCAATAGGGGAGCACCACAAACCCATGGTGGGCTAGGAGGGCAGTAGCCAAGAAAATAAATACTCTGTTCTCATTCCCTTCTCACCACTCCCTTTGATCTCCTGAAGGTGCCTCCTGTTAACTGAAGCCAATTTGAAGCCACTGGGCAAGGGGGCCCGTTGAAGCAGTCCATGCATGTCAGAGCAGGGTGGAGGAGTGGAAAACCGGGTTATGAGCAGGAGGCAATGAGAAACATTCAGCACAGACAATTTGATAAGAGTTGGAAGAACTTCCTGGAAAGCCTTGCTTCCTTGGAGAATTTGATGAAAGCTATGAACCTTCACACCACCAGCAATAAAAAGAACAAATAAATATACCTATTTGATTTTACATGATTTTCAAAAGGTGGTTTCAGCCTCTGTGGTTTCTCAATAGTGTACCTAGGAGTTCCATACATAGCAACTTAAGAACCTCCTGCTCTGGAGAGCAGTATGTAGGAGTACATACCATCCTGTAATCCTTTTTTTCCCTTAGCTTTTCCCCCTACTGTATTTCCAGCAACTTAGATATCATGGAGTGAAGCTGAAACCTTTGGCCAACTATAAGTGAGCCAACCAGACCTGTTCTTTCCTCAGATGTACTAAATCTGAGCTATAATATGGAGCCTGAATAGCAAAGCTTTGAAGGAGCAGCAGACAGAAAATGTGGGGGTGGCCATGTGATAATGGGTTGCCTAGCAACAATGGCTGGAAGGCTGTCGTTTCTGGAGCCTCTCAGCAGAGAGAATTCATTTTTAAACTGTGTGTATGTGTGTGTGTGTGAGAGAGAGAGTGTTGGGGGCAGAGAGGGGGGGCGGAGAGGGGCAAGAGAGACAGTGAAAAGCAGAGATAGTCAGACAAACACAGACAAGAAGGAGACTTTAGTAAACAAACACATAACAGAAGTAAGAAAGAATGGGAGCAAGTTTAGGGGAAAGGAGAAATGGAGATAAGTTCAAGGGGTGGGCTGTGAGATGAACTCAGTTGAAGAAAAGGGAAAAAGGAGAGGAACAAGGGTTGAAAAGAGAAATGACCAAAAGAATTAGTGAGGGAATGATGGAATAAGTGGGAGCAACTTCTTCCCAGGCCTCACTGAAGGCTGCAGTGTTAACTTTACTTCACAATGAAAGTTACCCAGTTTTTTTTTTTCTAATTAAATTTTTTCCTTATAAGTAAAAAACCTTTAGTTGTAGCAGCAGAAAGAATCGGGAATTATTTATTAAGCACTACTGGGGCCACAGCATTTATCAGGCTACTAAAGATTCCTTACAATAACCACAATGATTACTTGTCTCAGTACAGCTTTTAAAATTTTACCAATTACTGTCACAGCTGTCATCTCAGGGGACCCTTACTGCAGCTGTCAGGCAATGAAGGGATTGTTATTACTTCAATTACAGACATGAAGAAACTAAGGCCCTGAGAGGAAGGGTGGTTGCCTAGGGTGCCACGTTTAGTAAGCTTAGATCAAGGACTCAGTACTTGTGACCCTGACTTCAAGTTCCAGGTCCAGGGCTGGCATGTATCTCTGCTTGGACTTTCCAATTGCACAGTAAGTGTGGTGGACCTGACACGGAAACACTTGCTCTCTACCACCTGCTGAAATTTGAACTGAAGAGCTATTGCAAAGTCTGAAGCCAGTAGGGGTCTTCTTCTTCTTCTTTCCTTATAATGTGCAAATGTGTACATTTGTGCCTCCAAGAACAGCGCTTAATTTTCCCAAGTATGCAGCCAGTATCCAATAGCTCCTTGAGATACTCCTAGGCATCGATCCTCTCAGAAAAACCTTGTCTCTCTTGTCACAACAATCATCAATTATTGCAAAAGACCTCCTGGGCACAGGGAGGGATATTTGAGAGATGGAGAGAAATTTGTGACTAGAACTAAGGGGCTGAAGGATCACACAGAGCACAAGAGCTAGCAACTGAATGCCATGGAGCAGTTGAGTGGCTCCTGTGCCCTTTCATGCCTCTTCAATGCTTGAGAACTAGGATGGAGCAAAGATGAGCCCAAGTTCTATGTTTGGCAGCAAGCTTCTCTCCTGCCTTAGTCCTTCCCTCGTCTGTTCAATCTTATACCTACTTGACAGATTAGATTTCCAAAAATGGCATTCACCTGCTTAGCAACCTTTAATATTTTCTCCATTCAACATGGCATTAGTTTTGTCATCTAGCATTCAAGAATTGTTTGTTTTACTCCAAACTTTATTTTAGTTTCGTATATGCCTATTCCTATAGTCCAAATGTTTGAAAAACTGGGCTAGTTATTGATTCTCAAACATACCCCATACCTCACAACCGTGCCCTTGCTCAACATATCTCCTCTTCCTGTAACCCTGTCTGTCTTCCAGTGAGAAAGTAGTTCCTACCAATTGTCTCCACTGAGCGCTTGGGTTTGTAATGTATCCAACTGGCTAAGCCAAGTTATATTTCCAAGAATTTCCTTTTCTACAGGTTATGGTGGGTCACAAGAGAGATTCTTGTGAGAGATTTACAAGACAGAAGGGAAGCAGCTGTCATTTTATAGCTCATAAACATTGCCACATATCTCCTGGCTCATCTTGGTGGTGTAATGCAGCAGCCAGGCCTGCAATTGCTGCACACTTCTCTGAATTCTATTTTAGCTTATCTAACTTCTGGACCAGGTTGTGTGTTTAGTTCAGTATAGTAGGGCCCCAAATTCTCCAGGACACTCACACAATCAAGATCAGAGCCATCAAGAACAGACATGAGAGTTTCAGTTCATCCTGTGAGCTCTAGCGTATGCCGGCAGTGGGTCCCATCTTGTTCTTGCTCTCCCTCATCTTACATTCGTCTTTCCTTCCCTGCTGCCTGACCTGTGGACTTTAAGATCCAAAATTAGATGCAAAGACAACAGCCCTACAGATTCTGTTGAACCAGTCCTGCAGTTGTCAAATTCCTGTAACAAATTCATATATTTAAAAAAAGATCTCTGTGGTTTAGCTTCTCTGATTCAACTTGAATGTGAGTTTCTTGAAGGCAGATACAATGCCTTTGATAAATTTTGACAAGCTTTACAGCTTACAAAATGCTTTCACATTAATTATTTCATTGAATTCTCACTACCAGGGCCACTGTATAAAGTTACGTATTGACTAGCATTAGTTGCATCATCCTGGCATTCAGGTTGTAATAGGACAGCCACTCCTCTCCTCCCCAGAGGTGAGCAATATGGCACCCTTGGTCATCACAGCCCTTTGCAGTGGATTGCACTAAGATTCTTATCCTTGTTGTTCTAATGAAAAAATGTGAATTGGGGAGAGGTTACTCCATCTGAATGATGAAGTATCTTTCCCAGTGTCATGGAATAATATGAGATAGAATCACTGACTGCACATCTATTTATTTATTTGTTGTTTATTAAATAAGAGACCCAGTCTTTTATTCTTGATCTGTGAGGTTAAAGCATAGATAATGCCCCTTGTTCTCCTACCTTTCCCATCTATCATTTACTTTTGCCTTCAAAGTCAGTTATGAATGGGGTGAAAATAATGTCTATTTTACCAAGGGGAATACCCAACCCACGATGAATTGGCATTTTACCTTTTCATGGCTAGAGCATAATGGAAGTGAAATGGTGAAAGCCATCCTAATTGAGGAGGTGTTGATGCAATGACATATGAGCCAGACAAGGGTTTATCAGAGCCCTTTTCTGAAAGAGATATAAAGTCGTTGAGAGTTATTGTTACTGTTCTACTGGAGGAGTTGTTAAAGTTTTTCCATGTAAGTCTTATCTCTATATAAAATCCCATCTAGTATAGGAGAGAATAAGGCCTAAGAAAAGCAGAACTGAAAAATGGAGGGGGAGAGGAAAAGTGAACTAATATCATTTGAACTACTGGATATACCCTTGAAATTCCCAGTTAGGTAAGCTAATAATTTCCTTTTGGCTCAAGTCAGTTTGAGAGGCTTTTCTGTTACTTGTAACTAAAATCCCTGATTAGATAGATCGGTATAAAACTGAAAATTTGAGTTAAAACCTAAAGAGTTGTTGAAGTGCAGTATTTACAGTATGCAGACTAAGTTCTAGCTCCAGCATTATGAGTTTTGCAAGTCAATCCTCTTCTCTGGGTCTAAGTTATCCAACCAGTATAAAGAGAGAATTTTACCAAATTATTTCTAAGGGCACTTCTAGCTCTAACATTCAGAATGACAATATCCATGGCTCATTCTTAGCCTCTGGAACAACAAAGAGCCGAGAGTAGGACATAAGGATTCTAGCCTTAGCTCTGCCTCTGGTTAGCTGGGGGACCTTGGTCAAGCACCTTTTCCTCTCTGGAATCCACTTGAGAAGTTAGACTTAGCAGAAATTAGACTTGCTATTCTCAGGGGTTTGCTATGGCTCTGGTGTATCAGACTTCTTTGAGTCTCTGAGAGCTTGTTCCTAATCACATCAGAATATGTCCTGTATTTCTGTTTCTCTGGATGTTTGCGGGGTTTTCTGTTTTCACATGTGTAAAAGTTCTCATTGAGTCCTTCAAAGTTGAACACCTTGTGCTTCTTTTAGGGAAAGGCCTGTCTTGTCCCCCTTTACCATGTCCAGGAGAACATTTGAATATTTTACTTAGTTTATAGCTCAGTCTTTTGAAAGAATATGATCACAACTTTTCCTTTTATTTCACTATCTGGAGGGTAACCACTGGAGAAGAAGGAGGTTGGCTAGCAAAGCAATGACCACAGTTCAGGTGGATAAGTGTCATAATATTGCAAAGTAAGCACACAGGGTTCTAGGTAAGCTGGATTTTGAAAGATAAGGAGATACATAGATAAATAATGACATGGAAGAGGGACCTCCAGGCAGAAGGAAGAGTAGTATGTTCAAAGAAAGTTGTAAAGGCATGAAAGAGAATTTCTGGAGTACTGCCAATGTTTCGGTGTGACTGCAGCAAAGGATTTTATGAGGCAGAGTAGTGTGAGTCAAGGGTAAAGAGGCCGGCAGGGGCCTCAGCTGCAGGAGATCAACTGTAAACTTAGTAGTTTAGCCTTCACCCTTAAGGTTACGAGAAGCAATTAAATGGCTCCAATTTTGGAATTGAGTTGTATTTCAGCAATGTCACTCTGGAAGCAATGTGGAGAAAGAATCAGAGAGAGGAAAGAATGAAATGCAGACTACAGCTGTAATTTAAGTGAGATGCTGAAGGCCTAAACTAAGGTAGTGATAGAAGACATATTGAGAAGTATATAGAATTGAGAATTAGCAATTTGGACGTGAGCCATCACTGGATATGGGAACACAAGAGGTGTTAAAACTATAGAGGAATAAGTGGTAGCAGATGTCTTGACAATTTAGTAAGCCTGAATGTGAAAAGGAAAATAAGGTAAAGATGAAAATGCCCTCAGACAAAACAGTGGTGAGAGAAGGGAGAGGGAGAAGAGAGATCAAATGGGGAGAAAATAGAGAGGTCAAGGAATGGGATATCTCAATGAGATTTTTAAAAATCACACATGTAGGGTGAATAAAAGAATGAGAGAGGAGCATGGCTGGGAGACTGGTCCACGACAGGGATATTTTAATTTAGAGTAGTTTAAGGTGAAGAAAAAATTGAGAGTGTATCTGTGGAAAGGTGTGGCTAATACTGTTTCACTGGAAATGAGAATATCAAATTGTTGAGCCGTTGATGGGGATGTTGGAATCATCTGGAGGATGGTAAGACGTGTAAGAGAGGAAGACCAGTGGATGGCTAGGATCAGTGGAAAATAACATAATGGAGTATGGCATAAGTCTCATAATGACAGGCGTTATTTAAAAGAATAATGAGGAAAGGTCTGGAAGCAAAATGGGAGTGACAAAAACCTTTATCTCTTTTGGCCTTAAGGTACATGTTGTATGAGAGAACAAAGTCTCCACTGAAGAGGACTTCAGTGTAAGTTATATTCTCAGTGAATAGCCAGGTTGCAGTTAAGACATGAAGATGAAGGGAATAATCAGAGAAAATGTTGGAATGGAGATGTTTCTCAGTTCCCTATACTGTTCCATTGATGTATTTATTTTTATTTGTCTTAATTACTACAGTCTTATAATGAGAAATTTTTTGGTAGAGTAAATCTTTCCACCATCTTCTTCTTTAGGAATGTCTTAACTATTTATAATACTTTGATTTTCCAGATAAATTTCAGAGTTAGATTGACAAATTCCACAAAATAAGACATGTTAGAATTTGATTGTGGTTACGTAGAATTACCAATAAATTGCAGGAGTGTTAACATATTTACAATATTGAGTATTTCAATCTATGAATCTGGCATATCCTGATTTATTTCAGTCATGTTTTATAAAGTTATGTAATTTTCTTTGTGGAGGTCTTGTACATTTTATATTAGATTTATTTCCATGTGCTTTATATTTTTAATATCACTGTAAATTTAGTTGTAATAGTATTTTCTAATTATTTTCTTGAGTCTCTATTGTTGTTCTTTTTCTTTTTTTTTTTAGCACATTTTAAAAACGTTTAATGATAGAAAACATAGTTCATTTTTTCAAAGTTGATATTATTACCTGGGAAGGCTTACTTATGTTTAAAATTATCTAGTGCTCATGGCACTCAGTGCTCATCATGTTAAGAACTCAGGTTAGCTCCAAAATGACAGGGCATGATACATATAGAAGTGGGAAACTCCAACATGGCACAGCTGCTATATTCTCACAGAATCAATTATGATTGCATTTATTTATTTTTCCACTTTATAAAATATATTCTGGAAATGCATTTGAGAAACATGCACAAAAAGAACCTGTTTAAATTATTTTAAACAATTTAATATCAAATAATTCAAAAAATAAACTGCTAGTATCAAATGTCAAATGCATAAAATGTCAATTTCTCGGAAAGGGTGCAGCACATTTCATTTCTATTATGCTTTTAGCACCTTTTCTCTATTTCTGGAGACAAATAAATTTTGAGGAAGCCTAATTAGCTGTCTATTCAAGTACAACTCAGTGAAAAAGCTAAGGGTATTCTTGGCTGTTTCCTCTCAACTTCTGATTCCTTAGAACGCTGAATTTATGCTTAAACTCCCTCAAAGACCCTGGGATCAACTGCCAATTTTATTT
>NW_016810366.1:76044-88313 GCF_001698545.2 Rhinopithecus bieti
GGGAATTACCTGATTTTCCAGTTGTTGTGTGTCTCAGTTCCCCTGGTTAGGAAAAGGGATTCCCTTCCCCCTTGCACTCCCCAGGTGAGGCAATGCCTCGCCCTGCTTCAGCTCTCGCTGGTCGGGCTGCAGCAGCTGACCAGCACCAATTGTCCGGCACTCCCCAGTGAGATGACCCCAGTACCTCAGTTGAAAATGCAGAAATCACCAGTCTTCTGTGTCACTCGCGCTGGGAGTTGGAGACTGGAGCTGTGTTGTTCTTTTTCTAACTACTTGGGAAGAATAATTAATTTTCAGGTTTTCTTCTCTTTCTTCTGATTTCTACTTTAATTGAATCTCACAAATTTTGTTATTTGATATTTTCATTGTTTTGCAGTTCAAACTGTTTTGAAATCCCCATTATGATTCCCTCTTTATCCATGAAGTCTTTTAAATTGACTCTTTATTTCCAAAATGGGATTTTTTCTAGTTAATATTTTGTTGTCAATTCTTAGTTGAATGTGCTTATGGTCAGAGAATATGATCAGGGTGGTTTCAATCTTTTGCAATTTTGACTGAACATGATACAGTCAGTTTTATAAATGTTATATATGTGTCTGAAAAAAACGTACTTTCCATTTGCTTGATATATGCTGATGTAGACAGATATAGATATACAAGTACATAAAGATATAGCTGCACATAGATCCACATGTCCATTAGGTCAAGTTCATTAATTATTTTTTCAGTGCTACTATATACTTACTGATTGTTTTTCCCTGCTTGTTCTATCAATTTCTGAGAGAGGTATGTTATTCAACTATGATTGTTTATTTCTCTTCATAGTTATGCCAACTTTCAGTCCTGTATTTTTAAACTATGTTATTAGGTAACAACAAATATTAAGACTGTAGGAAGTAACAGACACATTAACATTTGTAGCTGATGATTTTAACCCACCACTTTCAGAACCTGAAAGTTCAAGCAAACAAAAATAAGCAGCAATATAAAAGGCTTAAACACAATAATAAAACTGAGCCATTAGATAATATAAAACTCTACACCCAAAAAACAGAATACAAATCCTTTTGAGCACCATTTACAGAAATATGCTATGAATTAGGAAAACAGAGGCCACAATAATCTTTGAATGATTGATATTGTAAAATCTAGGCTCTCTCATCATAATGCTTATCAGCAGTTAATACAAAGATGGCTCTGAAACCCAAATGTTTGGGAACAAAATAGCATATTACTGACTAACCTCTGAGTTGAAGGAAACTAAGAAATATTTAGAATTGAATAAAAACATTATATGCCAGTATTTTTAAAGTTTAAAATATATTTACCCTGAGACCTAGCAATACCACTGCTAAGCGCTTACCCTAGAGAACCCAATGCACACATGCACCAGAAGACCTGGCCAAGAGGTGAATTGCTTGTAGTAGTCTCAAACTGGACACAATCAAAATTTCAACACTAGTTGAATATTTGTATAAATAGTGATATATCCATAAATGTAATATCATACAGAAAATAAAATGAACAAACTTGGCTAGGTATAGGTTGGATGTATCTTAATAACATAACATCAAAACAAAACAAACCCCAGACACACAAGAATATATATTATATAAGGCCATTTTTATAAAGTTGAAAAACTTTATAAATAAATAGACGATAAAATATACAAAACAACCAGGAATGTGTAAGGAAAGAGCATGGGGGACTTCTGGGGGGACTGGTCATGCTTTATTTGACTCAAGTAGTGGTTACTGGAATGCCCACATTATAATTTATTCCTTATAATATATGCTTTTTATGCACTTTTTAATGGATGTGTTATATTTCACAACCATCTTAAATATCACTCAATAATGTCTTACTCCCACAGTGGAACCCCGTCATCATGTTGGTGTTGGAGACTAACACGTCCCTGCATACATTAGAGCATGTATGTGTGTTTTGGTGGGGATAGGAATATTGGAGTACAGAAAAGGATGTCGCATACCATGTTTACATCTGTCTGAAGAGAAGATAATCTAACAGGATTCCTCTGGTTTGCAACTCTAACTTTTATTTTTTATTTTTATTTTTTAAAGCCAATCAACTGAAGCAGTGGGAGTGGAGAAGGAATAAGGAAATCTGCAACTGGTTCTGACCAATTAGTTGTAAACACTACTGCACTCAAATCAACTTGATCCTGCATTTTAAAGAATGGGAAAGTATGATTTCATTTGTGACAGCAGACCCATTCCAGAATTTTTTCACTTAACAAATTATCCATGGTCAGTACTAGTATCTCTCAAATCTTAGCATCTTAAAAACTATTTCAAAGGAGATTTTAAATTGCAGAATCTTTGGAGTTATCCCAAGGAGAGGATGTGGCAGGTGGAGGAAATCTTATTTTTGAAAAAGTATACCGGGAGATTTTGAGGAAGGTGATCCAGGGACATGGGAAATCAACACTGCAGTGCCTAATACTTCCTTTGGCTTTGGCTTTATGAATAAAAATGTTTCATCAATTCAAACCCAAACTAGATTTGAATTATCCCCTAGTTTCAAAGCACTTCAAGGTCTCCTGTTCACTGATGACATGGTTTCTAATTCTCTGTTCTTCTCTCTTCCATCTCCATAGCATCCATCCCAATCGATTCCTACAGGCTGGTCCTTTCTTAGTCAGCTCCCTGACCCTCATTGCTGAGTATTTCATCTTTTCTCCCTCTTTGCAGGTAGTGGTTGCATTTTTCTCTTTTTACTCCCACCCCAGAATGCATAGTGCTAGGCTGAATACCCAGGAGACCCTTGCAAAGTGCAGTTTTGTCCCCTCAAGTGAACTGAACGTCAACATCCTGTTTTATTACTCCCCAGATGACCAGACTGCACCAAGCACATGATTTTGTGGAAGGAAAATCTCAACTAGGCTGCAGTATAGATTGTAAACTAGCTTTCTAGTTGGATGCCAATGAAATAATAACACCCACTGCAGACAAGTCTGGGTGTTCTTCACATTGCTTGCATATATCATCTCTATCTCATAATCGCAAGACCGTTCTTTAAAAGTACTACCTTTCTTGGGAAACTGGAATTTTCGGTCTTTGGTGCTTTGCTTTCCCAAATACCCTGAACATCCCAGCAACACTCAAAAATCACTAGGCTCTTCTATTTCTTCCTCCTCCTGAAGTCTTAAGTATTTTCTCAATTTGTATGTGTTGCTGCTTTTTTCCCCATAAATCCACTAAAAATTACAGCAAGGTCCATACCCTTGGATAACTAATATTCTACCAGAGAGAGGCCGATGATGTACAAAATAAAGGAAATAAGCATGATGGTCTCAGAATGATGGATGCTCTGCAGAAATTAAACAGGGTACTGTCATAGAGAGTGATGTTGGGCTACTTTAGAAGGAGATGACTAGAATTGAAAATTTGAACCATGCAACAATCTGGAGGAAGAGTATTCCAGGTGGAGGGAACAGTATAAACACCGGAGGCAGAGGTGTCCTTGGTGTGTTTGAGAAACAGCAAGAAGGCAAGTAGAGCTTCAGTGAAGTGAGCCAGGGTAGAGTGGAAGGAAATGATGAGTTTGGCTTTTATTATCAGTAGCAGGGAGAAGCCACTGGAATGTTTCAAGCAAAGAGGTTATAGTAGCTGGTATTCATGTTTAAAAGATTTCCTTTACCTTCAGTGTCAACAGTAGCATGCAGAGTACTGATACAGATAGCAGAAACCACTTTAATACATTAAAGCAGGAAGGGGGAATTAGGTACTTACAAAGATGTTAAAAAAGCCAGAATAAAAGATTAGGTTGAATTTCCAGAACTATTCTCTGAACACCAGAAGACTGGTATAATCAGGAGGGTGGACCGTGAAAAAGCCATTACTCCAAATTTCAGGCTCTAGGACCACATTGCTTCTGCTGAAATCATTACAAAGTTTAGCTCCAAGACCACACTGCCTCATCCTCGATCTATATAAACAAACTGGGTGCTTCATGCCATGCTTTTTGATACCCACAAAACCAGGAACAAGTACCTTTATTATTGCTGCTGCAGAAGAAAGTTTCCAAGAAGAAGTCTTCCAAGATCATGCTCTTTAGCAAGACCCAGAAACCACAGAAGAAGCATGGACTTTCACTCACTTCCCCTTCCAAATTTCATGCAGGTTTGTCCACTTGACAGAGGCCAAGTCATCTGTGAAATCCAGGCCATGAGGACAGAAGTTCAGGAAATGTAGTCTAGCTTTTCAACCTCTTATCATGCAGTAAGCCATACAATAAATGGCTGGAATGGAGTCAAGTGAGCTAATCTGATATTTACTATAACAACAACAACAAAAATGCATGGGAAGGCCAATTAAGAGGCTATTGTAGTAGTCTGCCTTACAGATGATGGTGGTTTGGACTAGTGTGAAAAAGGCAAAGATGTTGAAAATTGGTTAGATTTATATTTTGCCTTAAAATAGGACTTGCTTATTGATTTGGGCAGAGTTGAGGAAAATATATAAAAGCCCGATTAATACTTCTTTCAACCCTGCTCCAATCACCCAATTTTATTTGCAATTGTCAAGTATGGATTAGGAATCCCTCTTATGTATAACATAGGACCATACTGTATTGGAATCACTTATTTCACTGTCTGTGTTTATACAATTATCACATCCCTAGAGGGCAGAATGTGTATCTGGCTGTGCATGGCAAAGTGCCTAGCAAATCGTGCTCTTTCAACAAATATTGTTTACAAGAATGAGTGAAGGAATATTGGACTGCCTTGAGTCTACCTGCTCAGAGGCCTGGCCAGTTTCTCTATACTAAGGGTCCTTATGGTTCCTTGCTTATTGCCAATGTTGCTGGATGGAGCCACATATTCAAGCATGCAATTGTGAAATTCTTTAGGTGGTCAGAAACTGGAATCCAATTTTAAATGAGAAGTATAAAATTGAGCCTCACTCAAACCAACGCACATTATGTTCAGCTAAATTTCTCCTTTATTCACCATGGTGGTGATTGCTATAAGTGCACTTATCCTTCATTATAGAAAATTGGAAACATGAAGAAATTCTGTATTTTGTTCTGTGCTCCATTGTGAATCAGCCTGTGACCACATGAATATCTGAAACAAAGCTGCTGACAGGAAGGTACAAATGCTGAAGCTGGAGCAATAGAAACGACCCGAGAACGTGACTGAATAATAAAGGGGAGATACCAGTTAGTTCAATATGGATTGGGAGCTTTGAACAAAACTATATTTGAAACCTTTAAATTAAGTGACAATAAAACATCAAGTACAATCAGAAATTATGAGGTAAGATTACAAGGTGGTCCCATTTGACTGAGATTTTTGACTCCCCTACTAAGTTAGCTATCAACTGTGCTTCAGGTCTCCCAAGGAAAAACTATGATGAGCAGTTAGTTGCTTTGTAAATTGTCACTTCTAAATTAAGAGGGTAAAGTAGTAGTTTAAAATTAAATTCGTTGTGATTAATTGAGCTTAGCAGTTTATATATTCCTTGGAGTTCTAGAATCTTCCTAGGGACTGGTTTGTATAGCGAAAGGCCTTTTCTCATCTCCTGGACTCCAGGAGACTGAGGCTCAGTCAGAAACATTTGGGACACATTCCAGACACTAACTCTATCTAGATTACATTATCCAATCCTTCTATACAACTGCCCGTGTCCCCCACCCGCCATGCCCCAATCAGAAACACATAGCTCATCTCAGGAACCATGGATAAGGTTCCACGATTTTTCCTTTCCACTTGTCCTATTGACAGGCCAGCAAAATGTCACCTAATTCCAGAAGAAGAAAAAGAAGATCTTCCATTTGTTTGAGGACTGAACATATGCTTGGCAATAGTTTTAGGTGTTTCTGGATATTAACTCATTTTGCCACGTAAGGAAGTTCTATCATTATCTCAATTTAGTGATGAGGAAACTGAGGCATATAGAAGTTAGGTACTTGCTTAAGATTATACAACTAGTGAGTGACAGAACTGAGATTAAAACCCAGGCAGTCTGACTTCAGACCTGTGGGTCTAACCTCTGACCTCTACTATAGTCTCTCCTTTTCTGGATGAAAAATGGGAAAAATAATAGTGCCTACTTTACAGGGTTGCTGTGAGGATTAAATTATTGTTATGTGTCACCTGGAGTAGGGTGATCATTTTCTGACCAGTGAGCTGTTGTAGAGAGTACATTTTGCAAATTAAGTTTCTTTCCAACATGATTCTCAAGCTGGAAAAAGCATTTCCATTTATTTTAATAAATCTGAAGTGAAGTTATGCATAAACAGTGCCACAATATTGCATTTTGTAGAAAAGAAGCTCTCTTAATGTGTTTACATTTAACGGAACACAAGAAGGGTCACTCTGACTTCGTTTCCATAAGCGACTCCTCAATAGGATCTATAGGTTAACAGCAAAGCTTTCCTGCTGCACCTAATGGCTTTTGGAATAGGTTTATGCTCTTGAATATGTGTGCACACTGTTCCAAATGCCCAATGCCTTTGCCCCACTTTCATCATGTCAGTGTTAGCAAACATAGCCATAGTCACTGTTTGTCATTAAGGCATATTGACCTTTTATATGCCATCTCAACCCAAAAGGCTCCATGTAGGAGAAAATAAGTTCTAAGGAAACCAATTCACTGTAATGAGAAATGTTTTCATAAACAGCATCAGGAACATGGGAGCTGTCAGAGGAGCTAAGGTGAGTTTCTGTCATCTCATTTTGTGGAAATAGATAATGCCTAAATAAATGGTTTATACTCACCTCTGGTTTCTATGCTAGCCCATCCTGTACATTCAAGGATTAAATAGATGCAGTATGCCCACATGCTGAAGAGCAAACTAGAGAATGGCTAATTTCTTTTTTTAAAAAAATACCATAATGCGTAAGTACAAGCCTAAAGCTTAAGTTATTCACACTCACAAGCTAATAAATGAGTCAAATAAATAGTTTAAGCAACCTTCCCCACTGGATTCAACATTTCTAAAAAAGGAAAAGGGACACCAGGGGAGCACATGTTGCTCCTTGTTAATGAAGAACACCTAGGCAAAATTCAGTGGAACTGATCAATTGTAGTCTGATTTTTTTTCATTCAAACTTCTGCATTGTCAGTTAGTACCTAAGATGCCTTCTGTAATTTGTGCTTTCAGGATGTCAGGCATTAAGTTACTTTTCATTATAACTGACACACGACTTGATTGGATTTCGTTATTTATTTGTGAAATGAGGGTAAGGATTCAAGGGATAAATCACAGTGAGCAAAAATAGTTTGTCTTTCAAATGAGAAAGAATATGGAGAGAATGCAGCTACTGATGAGAGAAATTAAGCTTTCAGGCTTTTAGAGGAAATGAGACATAAATACACAGAACTCTAATGAAAAGTAGTACGTGATACAGGCACAAAGAGAACCACACAGTGCATGTTCAGTTACAGCCCTCACAGGTGGATTTGGGGAGAGAGGTATATGATCTTGGCTTTAAAAGAAGGATGCAATTTTAACAGAAGAATGAAAAGTGAATAACTGTAAGAAGGTGTTGCTCAGAGAAAGGCCAGTGGCTCCGTTAGGTTGAAACTGAGTGTGTATGACAGGAAGGGCAGTGAGGAGAGAGCTAGAAGGGTAGGTAGGAGTCAGTTAGAAAATGGTTTGGACCAAGACAGTATTAAAGAGGAAGTGAACATCAGAGGAGAAAAAAAATAATAATAATCATTAGAAGACTATTGGAAAAGTCTAGGTCAGGGATGAAGGCTTGAACTAGGGCCAGGAACAGTGGTGTAATAAAGGCATAGTGGGAAGAAGCATCATGAAGGCAGACCTGGAGGACAAACTGAAAAAGATATTGTAAACCACTCATGAAAGCTTAGATAATTAATAAACACTCTTTCTCACTGCATGGACTTCTAAAGTCTTCTCCCCAAGTGGGAGTCAATTATGATAAAACCATGAAAGAGTAAGTGAGAAATTAGCATAAGAAGTCCCAGTTAGCTGAGTCAAGGAGTAAAGTGAACATATAGCCTCTTTGGGTATTTATTTGATTATGGGAAGAACACGTAGTGCTGAGGCAGGTTGCCACATGTGTCAGAAGCAGATAGCACAGCTGGCAGTGTGCTCTCGAGCCTGAGATAGTACACATGTTCCTTCCACCACCCCCTCACACACACATAGTCCCCTGAATAGCATGTACACTCACTCAGACCAGTTGCTCCCAAAAGACCTTATTTGAGCATGAGGTCTCCATTATTAGCAGAGACAACTTTTATGTTTGCCATTTCTATTACTTGGAATTCTCAGCACTAAAAAACTGAATATTAGAAGGAACTTCAACATTGAGCTGGTAGAGCCATTAGAATCCTCTCTATAAAGTTCCCACCAAGTAGTCATGTATTCTGTTTTTCAGCATTTCCATTGATGGGGACCTCATCCCATCTTTGGCTTGTCCTAAGTATTATTTCTCTTTTACCATCAACCCTTTCTTAACAATTACTATGCCAGGAACTACTCTAGTTGCCTTACTAAGTTTATCTCACTTAATATTCACAACATTGAATTTAACAGATGAGGAAACTAAGGATCAGGGAATGTGACTTACCCAAGGTCACACAACTGGTGGAAGGCAGAACTCCTAAACCTATCTGACTCTGTGCTCCCTTGATTAGAACTTAGACTAAGTCAAAATCTGTCTGTAAAACCCATTCACTGCCAGAGTTATAACATCCTTTCCTAGACTCCTTGAGGTACAGTTGGAGACATAAATCTTCTCAATCATTTTTATCACCAAAACACTTGACAAATGCTTGAGAATTTGATAGACAAGACTATCAAAGTAAAAGGCAAAGAAGGCCACATAGCAAATCCTTTAGAGAGTGCCTGTCTTTACCCTCTTTCCACTCCTCAATATGGGACACTCAGCTTTCTACTCTATTCAGTGCTCAACAATGAGCCTTCTAATTCAAAAAATCTGATAGCACTTCCAAGATCTTTATCTTCTATGAGCTCCACCTTCTGGAAGTTTTCTCCTCTCTTAGTCTTTCAGAGATAGATTCATAACAGCTAGCTCTCATAGGGAGACTAGGAATTTCTGAGCGAAAAGGAAAGATATCATATATTCAAATTTCTGATCTAACATCAACACTTACATGTTATAATAATCAAAACGTAATGTAAGAATGTCCCCAACTAAGTTCTTACGTACACCATTTTAAAAAATGGAATCAAACACCTAAATTGCATAGGATACCTTATAAGAAAAAAGTACAGGAAAAATTTTATGTGAATTAACAATGTTTTCTTAGATATGGCACCAAAACACTGTCAATAAATGAAAAAATAGATAAATTAGAGTTCATCAAAATTTAAAACTTTTATGCATCAACAGGCACTATGAAAAGTGAAAAGGCAAAACAAAGAACGGAAGAAAATATTTGCAAATCATATATCTGATAAGGGGTTAATATCGGTTTTCTTATCTGAAATATGGAGGTGATAATAATTTTGTACAGGACCCTTGTTTCTTATCCCCTGGGTGCAGGAGCAGGGGCGGGGTGCCCAGAGGGCAGCCATCAACAGCCCCACTGAAGGGCAGAGTAGCTGGTGGCAGCTAAGACCCAAATGTAGAAGCAGAAGGCCATCTATTTGTGCATTAAAATCTCCTCGCTCACAAGGGTCTCTGTTCCTTGTGCTTATCCCTGAGCTTCTGAAGAAGGTTCCTTTTGAAAATATCAGCCTGGCTTACCCAGATTCAGGGAAACAATTAGATAAATAAAAAGGCTCATTTCACGATTAGATCAGGATTGCTGAGGACCCCTGGTGGCAATAAGTGATAGTGACAGCTGCCCTTACAGAGGGAGATTATGAGAAACCTGACCAGGATGAGGGAAATGAAATCAGAGCTCAGAAGCTTTGACAGATAGGTATTCCCTTCTGTTAGGGTTGCTCTGTTAACAAGCAGGCATTATTATCACCTCTATATTTCAGATAAGGAAACAGATTCAGAAGCTATGTCACTAGATCTTCAGATTTGTAGTCAAATTCCCTTTTTAGTATATTATGCTACAGCTAGTCCCTGGGATAAATCTTAAAGTAATGGAACATTTTCCCTGATCCTGCTCTTCCATAGTAAGGGAGGAATATACTGCTAAAAGATGCTACAGATACTAAAAGGTAGGCTTTCACAGGCTTTGGGAGAGAGCTGTGGCCTATACAAATTGTGAATGCCTGGCAAAAGTAAAGAGAAACGCTGCAAAATCAGAATTAAAACCCAGCTACCCCTCCCTTTGTGACATTTGATCAAAATTGTTGGTGACATATTGCATACCACAGACGAAAGCAGGTTAATGCCTTCACTGTTGAATCACTTTGTGGTTGGGTTGGCACTAGGCAACAGAGAAGCCTTTCCTGCTCTCCCAATATCTTTTCTTGAAGAAACGGTTCTCTCTGTGATGGTGATGGGGGTCGTTATGGCTGTATAAGATATTAGCCTCTTAAATAGAGTAAATGCTGGACATATTTTGAGCAAAAACAGTTTAAATTCTTCTTAGAAGACTTCACAGAAAGCTGCTTTTGGCTTAAATTGTCAGAAATTTTCAGACATTCAGGGGACCACAGAATCTCTGAAATAACATCCCATATGGAGCACAGTTTTCTTTATCATATCCCTAACAAGTGGCCATTCAATCTCTGTATGAACAGCTCTATTAGCAAGCAAAAATCTCACTCCTTCAAAAGACAGGCCGTTGCATTTTTAGATCTATTACAAATATGAACCTCCCTGCAGGAATTTTCTGTCAGTCAAGCTTAGGTAGCCCAATAAGTGAGTGCACATGGTCCACTCTGAAGGTTGTAATAAGACTCCTTGGAAACTATACAGAGTGAAAGGTGGGCAATGAGCAGGTAAGCAGAAGGAAGAATTCCTATAAAGATTCACTTTTGGCCAGGTGCGGTGGCTCACACCTGTAATCTCAGCTCTGTGGGAGGTCGAGGCACGATGATTGCTTGGGTTCAGGAGTTCAAGACCAGCCTAGGCAACGTGGTGAAACTCCATCTCTACAATTTTTTTTAATACCTGGATATAATAGCATGCACCTATAGTCTCAGTTACTCCAGAGGCTGAGGTGGGACGATTGCTTTGAGCCTGGGAAGCTGAGGTTGCAGTGAGCCAAAATCGCACCACTGCACTCCAGTCTGGGCAACAGAATGAGACCCCGTCTCTAAAACAAACAAACAAACAAACAAACAAACAAACAAACAAATTCACTTTTATTCTCCTTTCTGTTAGAAAGTCATGTGAAACCACATTTCTCCAGCCTTAAAGTTCAGCTGCCACTAGCATTTTATTCCTCTGAAAAATATTTCTTTCAGGGTCCATGAGATAAGGGACATAAAAAAACCATGGCTTTCCATGTAAGACAAAGACAATTGGAAAATGCTCCCAGGTATCAGGTTGCTCCAATAAGTTGATTTGTTAACAAATGTATTTTTATTTATTGGGAATGAAATGGATAACATCTTTATAAAACAGTCTTTCATGGAAAGTTTGAGCAAAAGGCATTCTAAAGGCCAGAGTCTAAAGGCCCATCCCCTTGTCTCAATTTATTTTGCTCCTGCCCAGGGTTAAGACTCCATTACCTCTAATTTTGATCATTATAATACCCTTCTTTCTCTCTGATTTTCTGCATTTTCATTATGATGTATGTAGGTACAGATTTCTTTTTATTTATCCTGTCTAGGAATCATTGGGTTTGTAGAATCTGTACATTAGTTAATGCTTTTCATCTGCTCTGGAAAATATTTGACTATCATCTTCCTCATTTCCTCAGAAAGAGTCTTCACTTTCTGGGACTTAAATGTATGTCAGATCCTCTCATTCTATTCATTATGTTTCTTACCCTTTCTTTCCTTTTTTTCACATAATTTGTTTCTCTAGGCAAAATTCTGGGTGATTTATTCTAACCTATCTTCCATTTCAATAATTCTCTCCTAAGTTAATATTTCTCCATTGCACTTATCATCATCTAACAGTTGTGTTAGCCATCTATTAAATGCATCCATTAAACTCTCTATTTTTATGGTTATATGTTTTAGTTTTAGAAATCCTATTTTATTATTTCTCAAACTGCAATATCTTTTTTTATTATACTTTAAGTTCTAGGGTACGTGTGAACAACATGCAGATTTGTTACACATATATATATGTGCATGTTGGTGTGCTGCACCCATTAACTCGTCATTTATATTAGGTATATCTACTAATGCTGACCCTCGTCCCTCCCCCCTCCCCCCACCCCACGACA
>NW_016810367.1:0-2816 GCF_001698545.2 Rhinopithecus bieti
AAAAAAAGAAAAGAAAACTTAATAAAATAGATAGACTACTAGCTAGACTAATAAAGAAGAAAGAGAAGAATCAAATAAACACAATTAGAAATGATAAGGGGGTTATCACCCTGACCCCACAGAAATATAAACAATCATCAAAGAAAACTGTAAACACCTCTATGAACATAAACTAGAAAATCTAAAAGAAATGGATAAATTTCTGCAGAGATACATGCTCCCAAGACTGAACCAGGAAGAAACTGAATCCTTGAATAGACCAATAATGAGTTCTGAAATTGAGGCAGTAATAAATAGCCTACCAACCAAAAAAAAAAAAAAAAAAAAAAAAAAAAAGCCCAGGACCAAATAGATTCACAGCTGAATTATAACAGAAGTGCAAAGAAGAGCCAGTACCATTGCTATTGAAAATATTCCAAATGATTGAAAAGGAGGGACTCCTCCATAACTCATTTTATGAGGCCAGCATCATCCTGATACCAAAACCTGTCAGAGATACAATAGAAAAAGAAAATTTCAGGCCAATATCCTTGATTAACATCAATGCAAAAATCCTCAACTAAATACTGGCAAACTGAATACAGCAGCACATCAAAAAGCTTATTCACCATAATCAAGTAGGCTTCATCCCCTAGAAGCAAGGTTGGTCCAACATATGCAAATCAATAAGTGTGATTCATCACATAAACAGAACTAAAGACAAAAAACCCCTGACTATCTCAATAGATGTGGAAAGGCCTTCAATAGAAATCAATATTCCTTCATGTTAAAAACTCTCAATAAATTAGCTACTGGAGGAACAGACATCAAAATGATAAGACCCATCTATGACAAACCCACAGCCAATATCATACTGAATGGGCCAAAACTGGAAGCATTCCTCTTAAGAACTGGCACAAGACAAGGATGCCCTCTCCCTCCACTCCTATTCAACATAGTATTGAAAGTTCTGGCCAGGGCAATGAGGCAAGAGAAAGAAATAAAAGGTATTCAAATAGGAAGAGAGCAAATCAAACTATCTTTGTTTGCAGATGACATGATCCTGTAGCTGGAAGACCCCATCATCTCAGCCCAAAAGCTTCTTAAACTGATAAACAACTACAGCAAAGTCTCGGGATACAAAATCAATGTGCAAAAATCACTAGTAGTCCCATACACCAACAACAGGCAGGCAGAGACCCAAATCAGGAATGAACTCCCATTCACAATTGCCACAAAAAGAATAAAATATCTAGGAATACAGCTAACTAGGGAGGTGAAAGATCTCTACAAGGAGAATTACAAACCACTGCTCAAGGAATTCAGAGAGGACACAAACAAATGGAAAAACATTTCATGCTCATGGATAGGAAGAATCAATCAATATCATGAAAATGGCCATACTGCCCAAAGTAATTTTTAGAGTCAATGCAATTCCCATGAAGCTACCAGTGACTCTTTGCAGAATTAGAAAAAAGAAAAAACTACTTAAAATTTCATATGGAACCAAGAAGAGCCAGTAAAGCCAAGACAGTCCTAAGCAAAAAGAATAAACCTGGAAGCATCACACTACCTGACTTCAAACAATACTACAAGGCTACGGGAACCAAAACACCATGGTAGTGGTACAAAAACAGACACATAGACCAATGGAACAGAATAGAGAACTCAAAAACTAAGACCACACACCTACAATCATCTGATCTTTGACAAACCTGACAAGAACAAGCAGTGAGGAAAGGATTCCCTATTTAATAAATGGTGCTGGGAGAACTGGCTAGCAATATGCAGAAAACTGAAACTGGACCCCTTATTTATACCTTATACAAAAATTAACTCAAGATGGATTAAAGACTTCAATGTAAAACCCAAAACTATAAACACCCTAGAAGAAAAGTATATAATCCATTTTGCAACATACAGAGAATTAATAAATGTAGGCATTGACTATCAACACCTGCTAACGTCACAGAGAAAAGAGACTACAAGACATAACACACATTCTGATAGAAGAACAAAATGCCTCCAATAAAGTATTCTTGTTAAACAGAGAGAAAGTGGGACAGAAGGAGAGGAGGGAAGAAGAAGGAAGAAGAGGAGGAGGAACAGTGACGATGGCAACAATGACAAAAGAACATGTTAAATTCATCACACGTGGGAAAATCCAAGCTATGGGAAGCTCTTCAGGACAAATGACCTAGTTTCTGCAACAAATAAATAATTTCAAAAAAGAAAGATAACCTATAAATTAAAATACTTAAACACTATCAATTAATTATAATGCAGACCTTATTTAGATGCTAACTCAAAGAAACTTTTAAAAATTAGGTACTCAAGGATATCCCTGAAGAACATTAATGTGAAAATCCTCAATATAATGCTGGCAAACCGAATCCAGAAGCACATCAAAAAGCTTATCCACCATGATCAAGTCGGCTTCATCTCGGGGATGCAAGGCTTGTTCAACATATGCAAATCAATAAATGTAATCCATCACATAAACAGAACCAATGACAAAAACCACATGATTATCTCAATAGATGCAGAAAAGGCCTTCAATAAAATTCAACATCCTTTCATGCTAAAAGCTCACAATAAACTAGGTATTGATGGAATGTATCTCAAAATAATAATAGCTATTTATGACAAACCACAGCCATATCATACAGAATGGGTAAAAAAATGGAAGCATTTCCCTTAAAAACTGGCACAAGACAGGGATGCCCTCTCTCACCACTCCTATTCAACATAGTATTGGAAGTTCTGGCCAGGGCAATCAGTCAAGAGAAAGAATAAAGGGTATTGAAATAGGGAGAGAGGAAGTCAAATTATCCCCG
>NW_016810368.1:0-2814 GCF_001698545.2 Rhinopithecus bieti
ACCAGATGAATTCACAGCTAAATTCCACCAGACACTCAAAGAAGAATTGGTATCAATCCTATTGACACTATTCCACAAGATGGAGAAAGAGGGAATCCTCCCTAAATCATTCTATGAAGCCAGTATCACCCTTATAACAAAACCAAGAAAGAACATAACAAAGAAAGAAAACTACAAGCCAATATTCCTAATGAACATAGATGTAAAAATCTGGCCAGGCGCTGTGGCTCACACCTGTAACCTCAACACTTTCAGAGGCCAAGGTGGGTAGATCACAGGGTTAGGAGTTTGAGACCAGCCTGGCCAACATGGTGAAACCCTGTCTCTACTAAAATACAAAATTAGCTGGGTGTAGTGGCGGGTGCCTGTAATCCTAGCTACTCAGGGAGCTGAGGCAGGAGAATCGCTTGAAACCAGAAGGTGGAGGTTGCAGTGCCACTGCACTCCAGCTTGGGCAACAAGAGCAAAACTCCATCTCAAAAAAAAAAAAAAAAAAAAAATCCTTAACAAAACACTAGCTAACCAAATCCAACAGCATATCAAAAAGATAATCCACATTGATCAAGTGGGTTTCATATCAGGGATGCAGGGATGGTTTAACATATGCAAGTTAGTAAATGTGATACACCACCTAAACAAAATTAAAAACAAAAATCACATGACCATCGCAATAATCGCAATAGATACAGAAAAAGCATTTGACAAAATCCAGCATCTCTTTATGATTAAAACCCTCAGTAAAATCGGTATACAAGGGACATACCTCATTGTAATAAAAGGTATCTATGATAAACCCACAGCCAACATAATATTGAATGGGGAAAAGTTGAAAGCATTTCCTCTGAGAATTGGAACAAAACAAAGATGCCCACTCTCACCACTTCTATTCAACATAGTACCATAAGTCCTAGCTGGAGCAGACAAGAGAAAGAAATAAAGGGCATCCAAATCGGTAAAGAGGAAGTCAAACTGTCGCTGTTTCCTGATTATATGATTTTAAAACTAGAAAACCCTAAAGACTCCCCCAAAAAGCTCCTAGTACTGATTAATGAATTCAGCAGCATTTCAGGATACAAAATTAATGGACACAAATCAGTAGCTCTGCTACACACCAACAGCAACCAAGGTACGAATCAAATCAAGAACTCACCCCTTTTTACAATAGCTGCAAAAAAAAAAAAAAACTAACCAAGAAGGTGAAGGACCTCTACAAAGAAAACTACAAAACACCTCTCAAAGACAGAAACCATAGATCACACAAACAAATGGAAACACATCTCATGCTCATGGATGAGTAGAATCAATATTATGAAAATGACTATACTGCCAAAAGCAATCTACAAATTCAGTGCAATTCCCATCAAAATACCACCATCATTCTTCACAGAACTAGAAAAAACAATCCTAAAATTCATATGGAACCAAAAAAGAGCCCGCATAGCCAAAGTAAGACTAAGCAAACAGAACAAATCTGGAGGCATCACATTACCTGATTTCAAACTATACTATAAGGCCATAGTCACCAAAACAGCATGCTACTGATATAAAAATAGGCACGTAGACCAAAGGAAAAGGGTAGAGAACCCAGAAATAAACCCAAATACTTACAGCCAACTGCTCTTTGCCAAAGCCAACAAAAACATAAAGTGGGGAAAGGACACCCTATTCAACAAATGGTACTGGGATAATTGCCAAACCACATGTAGGAGAATACAACTGGATCTTCATATCTTACTTTACACAAAAATAACTCAAGATGGATCAAGGACTTAAATCTAAGACCTGAAACTATGAAATTTTAGAAGTTAATGTCAGAAAAACCCTTCTAGACATGGGCTTAGGCAAAGATTTTATTACCAAAACCCAAAAGCAAATGCAACAAAACAAAATTAGATAAGCGGGACTTAGTTAAACTAAAGAGCTTTTGCACAAAAGGAACAGCAGCAGAGTAAACAGACAACCCACAGAGATGGAGAAAATTTTCATAATCTATACATCTAACAAAGGATTAATATCCAGAATCTACAAGGAACTCAAACAAATTAGCAAGAAAAAAACAAACAATCCCATCAAAAAGTGGGCCAAGGACATGAACAGACAATTCTCAAAAGAAGATATACAAATGACCAACAAACATATGAAAAAATGCTCAACATCACTAATGATCAGGGAAATGCAAATCAAAACCACAATGCGATACCACCTTACTCCCACAAGAATGGCCATTTTCAAAAAATCAAAAAATAATAGACATTGGTGTGGATGTAGTGAAAAGTGAACATTTCTATACTGCTGGTGGGAATGTAAACTAGTACAACTACTATGGAAAACAATGTGGAGCCAACTTCTTGCTTGATCCCTCACTCCTAAGTCTCTCTCCTCTAATCTGTGAGAACACCAGGATAGGTTCAAAATTAAGAAAGTCACTTCTCTGCTTAAGATCCTTTATGGCTCCCATATCCCTCAGGGATCTCAAACTCCTGGTTTGACAGATAAAGACTTCTATGTTGGTACTGCAGCCCAGCCTCAGCTCCAGCTGCCTCCTTAACCACAGCTCACATGGCCAAATGAGCATTGAAATATGGCTGGTCCAAATTGAGATGTAAGTGTGAAACACCTGGAGGATGTGGAAGTTTCAGTGAAGAAAAAACCATGCATAATATATCAATAATTTTTAAATGTTGACTCCATATTGAAATACTATTTGGGGTATGTTGGTTAAACGAAATATATCACAAAACTAAAAAAAGTAATAATGATTAGTCTTGTAAAGCAAGTCTTTTAAAAATACAATCACCTAAAATATAAAAAATA
>NW_016810369.1:0-2173 GCF_001698545.2 Rhinopithecus bieti
TTGTGTGTGCGTGTGCGTGTGTGTGCACGTGTGCGTGTGCGCGTGTGCGTGTGTGTGCACGTGTGCACTTGTGTGTGTGTGCGCGTGTGTGTGCACGTGTGTGTGTGCACGTGTGTGTGCACGTGTGTGTGTGTGCACGTGTGTGTGTGCACGTGTGCGCTTGTGTGTGCTTGTGCGTGTGTGTGTGTGCACGTGTGCGCTTGTGTGTGCGTGTGCGTGTGTGTGTGTGTGCGTGTGTGTGTGCACGTGTGCTGCTTTTCCCTCAAGCTGGTGTCACTGACTTCTTTCCTTCTTCCCCTTTTGTTTCTTCTCCTTCTTTCTTTGTTTTGCTCTTTCCCTTCTGCCTCCTCCCCCTCTTCTACTCCTCTTCCTTTCCCTTTCCTTTCTTTTTTTTTTTTCCAGAGATGGGAGCGTGCTCTGTTGCCCAGGCTTGAATGTAGTGGCTAGTCACAGGTGCGATCATAGCTCACTGCACCCTCGAACTCCTGACCTCCCACTTCAGCCTCCTGAACAGCTGGGACTACAGACATCTGCCACTGAGCCTGACTTTCTCCGTTTTCTAATTATCAAAAAACATTGACTGGGAATCTTGTCTCCAAGTTACACTGTGTTCTCCCACACATCTAGAACAAGACCCATGAGTGAAATAGGTCTACGTATATTCTGTTAGCAAGCTTTGCAAGCTTAAAAATCATGGCAGAAGACAGCGATATGCCCTGGGGGAGGAAGATTGGCCAGACAGCTCAGTGTTCTTGGGTGCCGGGCTCAGAACTGGCCAGGTTGTTGGGGCCTCTACTCTCTGGAGAGCTGGAAAGGGTAGAATCAGGGCCTGGGCTTAGAGTGTGCACACTAGGTCTAGGATTTGTCTTCAGGAACAATTATTTTCTTGACAACTATCTGGTCTGCTTTCTGCTGAGTCCTGGAACCCTGCATTGCCACCTGCATTCCTGCTCCTCCCCAGCCGTGGTCCCACACCTGCACTCTAGGCCCCTCCACCCCTCCCCTGGGAAGCGCCCTCACTGTGTGGTGGTCTGGACTGTTTGACTTCTTGGCCTGGTGATCCCAGCTTTCAACCCCTGGGCCCCAGCCTGGCCTGCCCATGGCTGAACTCCGCCAGCTCTGCCTTCTCAGGGGAGGATTTTTTTGAGATGGAGTCTTGCTCTCTCACTCAGACTGGAGCGCAGTGGCACAATCTCGGCTCACTGCAACCTCCACCTCCTGGGTTCAAGCAGTTCTCCTGCCTCAGTCTCCTGAGTAGATGGGACTACAGGTGCCCGCCACCATGCCGTGAGAACTCAGGAGAGGATGTGACAGTAAGTTGATTCAGGGCTCATTACTTTCTTTGCTTGGTTACAGCTGGAGCCAGCTTGTTCCAACAGTTAGTAACTTTGCATCTTTGATTTTCCTTGGGATGTGACTGCAGTATTTCCACAGTTATGGCTCCAGTGCAGGAACTTAAGAAAATTGCTTTGTCTAATATGAACTGGAAACCAGTGAACTCATTTCTTTTTTTCTTTTCTTTCTTTCTTTTTTTTTTTTTGAGATGGAGTCTTGCTCTGTCGCCCAGGCTGGAGTGTAGTGGTGTGATCTCGACTGACTGCAACCTCCAGTTCCCAGGTTCAAGCCATTCTCCTGCCTCAGCCTCCCGAGTAGCTGGGATTACAGGTGCCCGCCACCACGCCTGGCTAGTTTTTGTATTTTTGGTAGAGACAGGGTTTCACCATGTTGGCCTTGACCTTGTAGTCTGCCCGCCTTGGCCTCCCAAAGTGCTATGATTACAGGCGTGAGCCACGGCGCCCAGCCTGGTGAACTAATTTCATAAGCTAGAGACCTGCTTCTTTATAGAGTGAGTTCGAATGATGTCTAGGAAGTGATCAGCACTTGGATCACAGACGAGTCAGGACTCTGTGCTTACTTCGTGCTCATGGAGTTGGGAAGTTTTAGCAGCTTCAGTTGTTGCTACATAGACGGAATGTGATTACACCTCTACTCGACAGTTTTTAGAGGTAATATTGGAGCATCTCTGTGTTAAAATCAAAAGCAATCTTTTTGTCTTGTATTTATTTTGTAAAGTTACAAAATAATTTTAAATACTATCAACTGAGACTATTCGCTCTTCAGAGGAAATTGTTCCAGTTTTCTTGAAGGTCCTTACTTTATTCTTCTATTCTTT
>NW_016810369.1:5412-8028 GCF_001698545.2 Rhinopithecus bieti
TTTTTTTGAGACGGAGTCTCGCTCTGCGGCCCAGGCTGGAGTGTAGTGGCCGGATCTCAGCTCACTGCAAGCTCTGCCTCCCGGGTTTACGCCATTCTCCTGCCTCAGCCTCCCGAGTAGCTGGGACTACAGGCGCCCGCCACCTCGCCCGGCTAGTTTTTTGTACTTTTTAGTAGAGACGGGGTTTCACTGTGTTAGCCAGGATGGTCTCCATCTCCTTACCTCGGGTAATCTGCCTGCCTCGGCCTCCCAAAGTGCTGGGATTACAGGCTTGAGCCACCGTGCCCGACCGCCCGGCTAATTTTTTATATTTTTAGTAGAGACAGTGTTTCACTATGTTGGCCAGGCTGGTCTCGAACTCCTGACCTCGTGATCCACCTGCCTTGGCCTCCCAAAGTGCTGGGATTACAGGCGTGAGCCACTGTGCCCGGCTGCCCTTTTTTTTTTTTTAAGCTGAGTTATTTCATCTAAGACATGCGTTGCAGTGAGTCTGACCCTAGGCGATGTGCATCCTTTTTTCTTTCTTAATTGCGTTAAATAGTGGTTCATCTTACAGTTCATGATGTCTTAGATTTGAGGAAATAGTAAATCATATCAGTTATATGATCAAACTTTTTTTCTTTCTGAACCATATTTTCTTACACTGTGAACATGTTTGTATTTGGAATGAATGACTGGGTATCTGTAACAAAGATGCATAGGCACGTTTGACACTCTGAGGGATTTCAGCATTTACTGACCGATTGTGAGACTACACTATCATTGTGAGTTTTTCTACATTGAAGGAACCTACATATTTATAGGTTTTCATTCACCATTCCTGACTCTCCCTTATAATATCCTTTATTGCACTCTTTTGTTACAGTGTTGAGTTTTTGTTTGTTTGTTTGTTTGTTTGAGACAGAGTCTTGCTCTGTCACCCAGGCTGGAGTGCAGTGGTGCCATCTTGGCTCACAGCAACCTCCACCTCCCAGGTTCAAGCGATTCTCCTGCCTCAGCCTTTGGAGTAGCTGGGATTACAGGCACGCACCACCATACCTGGCTAATTTTTGTATTTTTTGTAGCAATGGGGTTTCACCCTATTGGTCAGGCTAGTCTCAAACTCTTGACCTCAAGGGATCCGCCCGCCTCGGCTTCCCAAAGTGGTGAGATTCCAGGCGTGAGTCACCAGGCCTGGTCTTATAATGTTGAGTCTTTAGGCCTCGGAAGCAGGCCTCGGGAAACAGAATCTCTCTGAATTTCTCCTGCCCAAGGCGGGACTCGAATCTGATTGTGGTTCATAAGACCCTCATTGAGGACAGAGTCCTGTCCCACACCCTAGAGAAAGGAATGCTCCATGGAGAGGCCAAGAAAGACCTGAACAGTTGAGCCTTGCTGGATTTCCCTACTCAGTCTGTTAGTATTAGATCATTCCCCTTGTATCCAATCGCATTTCTACACAGTTGTCCTCAATCACGCCTATTCAATAATGTCTCCATAAAAGGCTCAAGAGGACTGGGTTCTGAGAGCTTCCAGATCGCTGAACACGTGGTGGTTCCTGAAGGGCGGCGCCCCTGGAGAGGGCATGGAAGCTTCCCCGTCCCTTCCCACATGCCTCGCCCTGTGCAGCTCTTCATCTGTATCTTTTGCAATATCCTTTACAGTAAACCAGCGAACGTAAGTGTTTGCATGAGTTTTGTGAGTCATTCTAACAAATCAGTTAAACCCACGGAGGGAGTGTGGGAACCCCAATTTATAACTGGTTGGCCAGAAGCACAGGTTACAGCCTGGGGCTTCTGATTGACATCAGAAGTGGGACAGGCATGGGGACTGAGGCCTCAGCCTGTGGAATCTGACTCTGTCTCCAGGTACAGAGTGTCAGAACTGAGTTGAACTGGAGGACACCCAGGTAGTGTCCATGCAGAACAACTTCTGTGTTGATTGTTCTTGAGTGAGGCAATCGGAAAAGCACTTGGAACGAGTGTGTTTTTTCTGCCCAGAGCCTGTTTACGAATCACCTGAGTGTGCAGTGACTTTATGCTCGTGGCTTATAAATTCCATCCACCAATCACTGATAGTCTGGTCATTTAAATCACGGGACTGAATGCAGCTTGCGGGAGGATATCTACATCTGTGTTCCCCTCCCACATCCCAAGTAGCTGTCAGTGTCAGAAGTGGTACAAGGTGAGAGGGGGAAGGAGGAGGAGGAAAGGAGTAAAAATGAGGTGCTTCAGAATTTCCCCACATAACCAGAGGGTAGTTTGGTAGCAGGGGAAATTTGGGTATCTGGAATCAGACTCCTTTATCCGGGCATGGTGGCACAAGTCTGTAGTCCCAGCTACCTGGGAGGCTGAGGTGGGAGGATTGCTTGAGCCTGGGGAATGGAGGCTGCAGTGACTGTGATCGCACCACTGCACTCCAGCCTGGAAGACAGAGTGAGACCCTGGTTCAACAACAACAACAAAACCAGAACTAGACTCTTGCGTGTTTATGTAAAACGAATGCAGATCATGAATATTTTCATAATGCATTTACTGGGTCACTGAAGAATTATGGCATATATTAATTACAGAGCGTGATCTAACAGAACAATCGCAGCTCCATGTGCCCCTCCCTTACCTTCCCCTCCCTCCCTCC
>NW_016810370.1:0-1622 GCF_001698545.2 Rhinopithecus bieti
AAAAAAAAAAATCCAACTATTTTAGATATTTATGTTTCCTCTTGTAAACTTTTCCCCTTAATTTTTTGGAGCTGTTTCTCCTCTTCTCAAGTTCTGCGATGCATGGGAGAAACTGTGCACTCTTTGTCCTTGAGTAAGTCATTTTATTTGGTCCGGCACAGAGTCCTCTTGATCTGCAGTTTTTAGGCCTTTCAAAAATTTTATGAAGCTTTCTTCTTCTTTGTTAGCTTTTGTGACTCCTGGTTCAAACTTTCTCCTAGACCTACATTGGAATTTGGAGTCTATCTGTCTTCTGTATGTATACCTACCTACCTACCCATCCATCATTCCTGTCTATCTATCTGTCCTATCTCTCTTTCCTATGTAACTATGTCTCTCTCTATGTCTCTCTCTCTCTCTCTCTCTCTCTCTCTCTCTCTCTCTCTCTCTCTCTCTATCTATCTATCTATATTATCTATCTATCCATCCATCAATCTCTCTCTCTATATATATATATATATCAGTTATCACCTATTCTATATAACTATAACTATCCTTGATGCTATTTACCATGTATCATCTCTATCTACTGTCTATCTCTATCACCTATGCATCTTTATCATAATTACCAATCAACATCACCTATTCTACCTGTGTATCAGCTCTATCATCTATATAGCTATCATATCTGTCTATCTATCTATCTATCTATCTATCTACCAATCAATCATCTATCAAATAATCAATCATTCCTTCAACTATTTTCCATTACTCGCATCCATTTTTCATTTCTTTGTCTTGGCATCCCTTCTCACATTTGTTTTTACTTCAATAATCCAGCCTTCTTTAGTATCCACTCTGCTGTTCATTGTCTCGATGACAATAGAGTTTTCATTGAGTTTCTCTGTTTGGTCTCCATCCATGAGTTCTGATTTCGCATCACTTTTCTATGACTTCCATTTCTAATGTATAGATGTGCTTTCATCTTGAATTGTGCATGTACATATTCATGTGTGTGCTAATGGACTATAAATGTTCAAGACAAATTACTTGATTTACATTCTTGTTTATGAAAGAATTTGAGTGGTTCATTGGGGCTTAGATGCTTAGATGTGCAAGCATTTATTGATATGACAACATAAAATACTATAATAAGGAATAGACCATATACACTTTTATTTCCAATTTTTTCATGTAATATGTAGTATATTACTTCTTTCAGTGGCCTCAGTACTTATCATGATATGAATATGCTATTTAGTCAATTTACACATGACCACATGTTTAGTCCATTTACATATTATTGTATATTTAGATTGCTTCTAAGTTATAGGTATTATAAAAAAAAAGACTATAACTATCCAAGTAGTAAGATAAATCTGTTACTACACGTCTGACACTTCCTGTAGGAAAATATTTGGTACTTGGTCAAAAGCAAAGATTCAATTTCGATAACCTAATTGCTTTAAAGAAACATTCTAGAATGTTCTCAATCCACCAGGAGTGTATGATATGACAGTTTCTTAGATAAAAATCTGTTCATAATTTTCTTACTGTAATGCATATGGTTGTTTCTCATGGTTAAGAGCCATCTACTTTTTCTTTTTTAATCTGTATCCCTTGAGTATTATTTTGTTCTAGCA
>NW_016810370.1:3319-7942 GCF_001698545.2 Rhinopithecus bieti
AAATAAATAAATAAATAAATAAATAAATAAATATAAAAAAAAGAAAAAATTCAAGACCTAGCTCACTCTTTCCACCATGTGAAGACATAGTGAGAAGACAGCTGTTTATAACCAAGAAAACTGCCCTTACTAAGAACTCACCCATGCTGGCCCCTGACCTCAGATTTTCAGCCTCCAGAATTGTGAGAAATAAATGTTATTTCAGCCACCCAGTTTATGGTTATTTTGTCATAGCAGTTATGAATGTACTAAGACATCATCTCATTCCAGAGGTCTTCCCACGTAGACTTTCACACTGATCATTAGTATGTCAAAGTCCTTGACCCCTCTTGGTGACGGAGAAGATTTTATTTCTCCATGAAGATCTTGCATGCTGTATGCATAGTGTGCATGTGAATGTGTGCATGCAAAACACCTACTAAATTCATGAGAGTTCATCAGCATCCATGGAACATTTTGAGAAATGTTTTTCTATATTGTATTCATCCAATATGCTCAAAATTCCCCTCATGCTTCATTAAAAAAAGAAGCAAGATATATTAAAATGTCTACCCTCCAAGAAAATCAATATATTTTAAAATATGTAGATCCATGCCAGGATGACTGAATAGGAACATCTCCAGCTTCCAGCTCCCAGCATGAGAGACACAGAAGACAGGTGATTTCTGCATTTCCAAATGAGTTAGCAGGTTCATCTCACTGGGGCATATCAGACAGTGGGTGCAGGACAGTGGGTGCAGCCCACTGAGTGAGAACTGAAGCATGGTGAGGCATTGCCTCACCTGGGAAATGCAAAGAGGAAGGGAATTCCCTTTCCTAGTCAAGGGAAACTGTGACACACATCACCTGGAAAATGAAGTCACTCCCACCCTAATACTGCACATTACCAAGGGTCTTAGCAAATGGCACACCAGAAGATTATATCCAGCACCTGGCTCAGAGGGTCCCACCCTCATGGAGCCTCCCTCATTCCGAGCACAGCAGTCTGAGATCTCACTGCAAGGCAGCAGCGAGGCTGGGAGAGGGATGCCCACCATTGCTGAGGCTTAAGTAGGTAAACAAAGCAACCAGGAAGCTCTAACTGGGCTGAGCACTCCAAGACTCAAGGAAGCCTGCCTGCCTCTGTAGACACCACCTCTGGGGATAGGGCATAGCCAAACAAAGGGCACCAGAAACCTCTGCAGATGTAAATGTCCCTGTCTGAAAGTTTTGAAGAGAGTAGTGGTTTTCCTGGCATGGAGTTTGAGATCTGAGAACGGACAGATTGTCTGATCAAGTGGGTCCCTGACACCCAAGTAGCCTAACTGGGAGACATCCCCACTAGGGTCAGACTGACACCTCACACCTCACGTGGGAGGATAAACCTCTGAGACAAAGCTTCCAGAGGAATGATCAGACAGCCACATATGCTGTTCACCAATATTTACTTTACTACAGCCTCCGTGGCTGATACCCAGGCATATAGAGTATGAAATTGACCTCAAGCAAACTCCAACAGACCTGCAGCTGAGGGTCCTTACTGTTAGAAGGAAAAATAACAAACAGAAAGGACATCCACACCAAAACCCCATCTGTATGTCACCATCACCAAAGACCAAAGGTAGATAAAAGCACAAAGATGGGAAAAAAAGCAGTACAAAAAATCTGGAAATTCTAAAAATCAGAGTTCCTCTCCACATCTAAATGAATGCAGCTCCTCACCAGCAACAGAACAAAGCTGGATGGAGAATGATTTTGACAAGTTGAGAGAAGACTTCAGAAAATCAAACTTCTTCCAGCTAAAGGAGAAATTATGAACCCAGAGCAAAGAAACAAAAAACAAGGAAAAAAGCTTGATGAATAGCTAACTAGAATAAGCATTGCAGAGAGGCCCATAAATGAACTGATACAGATGAAAACCATGACCTGAGAACTACATGACAAATGCACAAGCTTCAGTAACCAACTCGATAAACTGGAAGAAAGGGTATCAGTGATTGAAGATCAAATGAATGAAGTGAAGCAAGAAGAGAAATTTAGAGAAAAAGAGCATAAGGAAATAAACAAAGCCTCCAAGAAGTATGGGACTATGTGAAAAGACCAAATATATGTCTGATTGGTGTACCTGAAAGTGACCGGGAGAATCCAACCAAGTTTGAAAACACTCTGCAGGATGTAATCCGGGAGAACTTCCCCATAGCAAGGCAGGCCAACATTCAAAATCAGGAAATAAAGAGAATGCCACAAAGATACTCCTCGGGAAGATCTATGCTAAGACACATAATTATCAGATTCAACAAAGTTGAAATGAAGGAAAAAATGTTAAAGGCAGACAGAGAGAAAGGTCGGGTTAACCACAAAGGGAAGCCCATCAGATTAACAGAACACCTCTCAGCAGAAACTCTGCAAGCCAGAAGAGAGTGAGGACCAATATTCAACATTCTTAAAGAAAAGAATTTTCAACCCAGAATTTCATATCCAGCCAAATTAAGTTTCCTAAGTGAAGGAGAAATAAAATAAAATCCTTTACAGACAAGTAAGTGCTGAGAGATTTTGACCCCAGGAGGACTGCCATACAAGAGCTCCTGAAGGAAGCACTAAACATGGAAAGTAACAACCATTACCATGCCAAACTGTAAAGACCATCAATGCTAGGAAGAAACTGCATCAATTAATGAGCAAAATAACTACCTAATATCATAATGACAGGATCAAGTTCACAATACCAATATTAACTGTGAATATAAATGGGTTAAATGCTCCAATTAAAAGGCACAGACTCACAAATTGGATAAAGAATCAAGACCCATCAGTTTGCTGCATCCAGGAGACCCATTTCATGTGCAGAGACACATACAGGCTCAATAAAGGAATGAAAGATCTACCAAGAAAGGGAAAAGAAAGAAAGACAGGAGTTGTAATCCTAGTCTCTGATAAAACAGACTTTAAACCAACAAAGATCAAAAGAGACAAAGAAAGCTATTATATAATGTTAAAGTGATTAATTCAACCAGAAGAACTAACTATCCTAAATATATATCCACTCAATACAGCAGCACCTAGATTCATAAAGCAAACCCTTAGAGACTTACAAAGAGACTTAGACTCATACACAATAATAATATGAGGCTTTAACACCCCACTGTCAATTTTACACAGATCAGTGAGACAGGAAGTTAATAAGGATATCAAGGAATTGAATTCAACTCTGCACCAGGCAGCCCTAATAGATATGTACAGAATTCTCCACCCCAAATCAACAGAATATACTTTCTTCTTAGCATCACACAGCACTTATTCTAAATTTGACCACATAGTTGGAAGTAAAGCACTCCTCAGCAAATGTAAAAGAACAGAAATTATAGCAAACTGTGTCTCACACCACAGTGCAATCAAACTAGAACTTAGGATTAAGAAACTCAATCAAAACCACTCAATGACATGGAAACTGAACAGCCTGCTCCTGAGTGACTACTGGGCACGTAATGAAATGCAGGCAGAAATAAAGATGTTCTTTGAAACCAATGAAAACAAGGATACAACATACCAGAATCTCTGGGACACATGTAAATCACTGTGTAGAGGGAAATTTATAGCATTAAATGCCCACAAGAGAAAGTAGGAAAGAGCAAAAGTTGACACCCTAACATCATAATTAAAAGAACTAGAGAAGCAAGAGCAAACACCCTCAAAAGCTAGCAGAAAGCAAGAAATAACTAAGATCAGAGCAGAACTGAAAGAGATAGAGACACACACACACACACACACACACACAAAAACTTCAAAAAATCAATGAATCCAGGAACTGTTTTATTGAAAACACCAACAGAATTGATATACCACTAGCAAGAGTAATAAAGAAGAAAAGAGAGAAGGATCAAATAGATGCACTAAAAAATGATAAAAGGAATATCACCACGGACCCCACAGAAATACAAACTACCATTAGAGAATATTATAAACACCTTTACACAAATAAACTAGAAAACCTATAAGAAATGAATAAATTCCTGGACAGATAACACTCTCCCAACACTAAACCAAAAAAAGTTGAATCCCTGAATAGACCAATAACAGGCTCTGAAATTGAGGCAACAATTAATAGGTTACCAACCAAAAAAAGTCCAGGACCAGATGGATTCACAGCTGAATTTTACCAGAGGTACAAGGAGGAGCTGGTATCATTCCTTCTGAAATTATTCCAATCAATAGAAAAACAGGGAATCCTCCCTAACTCATTTTATGAGGCCGACATCATCCTGATACCAGTGCCTGGCAGAGACACAACAAAAAAGAGAATTTTTGACCAATATCCCTGATGAACATTGATGCAAAAAACCTCAATAAAATCTTGGCAAACCGAATGCAGCAGCACATCAAAAAGCTTATCCACCATGATCAAGTTGTCTTCATCACTGGAATGCAAGGCTGGTTCAAAATACGCAAATCAATAAATGTAATACGAAATATAAACAGAACCAAAGACAAAAACCACATGATTATCTCAACAGATGCAGAAAAGGTCTTTGACCAAATTCAACAGCCCTTCATGAAAAAGACACTCAATAAATTAGGTATTGATGCAACATATCTCAAAATAATAAGAGCTATTTATGACAAACCCACAGCCAATATCATACTGAA
>NW_016810370.1:10698-12090 GCF_001698545.2 Rhinopithecus bieti
CTTTCATCTTTTAAAAGAAAAGCTTCATGAGAAAATAAGCCAGATGTCTTTAACTCAACCAGATGCTATTCATTACTTATCTTTTGTTTCTTAACCTTAAGGCAGTTTCCTTAGCAATTTTATTTCCAGTATGTCATTAGAGAAAATATCTAATCACAGCTTCAATTCTATTATGCATAGGATTCTTTCAACAGGGACCAGCAGGTGTGCCTAGAGAGTGGTGCAGAGGAACCTAACATATTAAGCAAAGTCCTATAGGAAAAGCTGAGTGTTAACAGAAAATTCATTATACCCTAATAATGGGAGCTTGCCTTCTTAGAAATGTAAGATAAAACTCTTTTAGATCATATTGTGCTTTGGAGCATGGATGGATGCAAAGGTCAGCTATAGCCGGGTTCTCCAAATTTAAACATTATTGTAATAACCTCAATGGCCCCACTTCTCAAGGTCCTGATTCCTTTAGGTCAAGGGCAGGGCCTTAGAATCTGTATTTCCAACAAGTTCCCAGCTGCTGATGCTGCTGACCTCGTTTTGAGAACCTCCAATGCAGATAAACTCTTATGGCTCCTCAAAGAGGTAGGATCTACTCCAGATGTGCTAAATTATTTCTTCTTTGAAGTTATCAAGTCATGATTAGAGTGGGGCAGAAATCTCCCATAGACCTATAGAATTATGTATCTTAAGATGACTGTAGTTCTTTTGTACATGAATTCTTGGTTATTGCCCACTTCAGTATCCTAGTAGGATTAATTGTCACTTTCACAATGTTTGCATCTTATCTTACAGGAGGAATATCCTGCATGCTTTTGCAGAAGTCTCCATATACACCATGGAATATTATGCAGCCATAAAAAAAGATGAGTTCATGTCCTTTGCAGGGACATGAATGTAGCTGGAAACCATATGTTAATGCCTTACAGTTTCTGTCATAATTAGCTATTAGGCATATCTTGAGCAGCTATAAATATTCAAAGGCAATACTGTACCTAGAATTATATTTTGAAGAATACCAGAGGGTGTGTGGGAAATAAAAAGAATATATAAAGTTCTCTAATGCAAATCACCCTCTTACTGGCATATAAAGATCAAATTTTAATTAGATCAAAGACAGATTCACAGCCACGATTCCCGGAATAACGGGCACATTAGAAATAAGCGTTAAATGTTTTTTTTTTGTTTTGTTTTGTTTTGCCTCAGCACATTATAATGAGAAATCCCTGTATTTCTATTTAGTTGTCAATTTGGTTGCACTGTTGATTATTATTATTTTTAAACCCAAAAATACAGTGGGTAATGATTAACTGGATGCAGGGAATAAAATAAAAGCATAACTGAGGATCGATACGAGCAGTGTAAAATGGATCTATTGTTAAGAATAATTTTATTTTAATA
>NW_016810371.1:0-11474 GCF_001698545.2 Rhinopithecus bieti
TCCCCAGCCTCGCTGCTGTCTTGCTGTTAGATCACAGACTGCTGTGCTAGCAGCAATTAGGGAGGCTCCGTGGGTGTGGGACCCTCCCGGCCAGGTGTGGGATATAATCTCCTGGTGTGCCCGTTTGCTAAGACCCTTGGTAAAGCACAGTATTGAGGTGGGAGTTACCCGATTTTCCAGGTGTTTTGTGTCTCAGTTCCCCTAGCTAGGAAAAGGAATTCCCTTCCCCCTTGCACTTCCTAGGTGAGGCGATGCCTCGCCCTGCTTCAGCTCTCACTGGTCGGGCTGCAGCAGCTGACCAGCACCGATTGTCCAGCACTCCCTAGTGAGATATACCCAGTACCTCAGTTGAAAATGCAGAAATCATTTTCTGCATTTTCAACTGTCTTCTGTGTCGCTCGTGCTGGGAGCTGGAGACTGGAGCTGTTCCTATTCAGCCATCTTGCTCCGCCCCCCCTTTTTCTATTTTCATATTTCTATACTTGCTTTCTTTTCATGAGCATTTTACTTGATATATCTTTCTCGACTCCTTTATTTACAAATGTCTTGCTTGTTTTCACTTTATGTGAATCTTTTGTCAATTGTATACAACTGTTTTTCAAAATAAAGTTTGAAAGATTCTTCTTTTTAGTCTATTAATTCAAGTTGTTCACATTTATTGGGACTGTTAATATGTTACAATTGGTTCCTGCAAAGTTATTTTGTGTTTCTAATTACAAGGCTATCTCTTTTCTGACTTCCAGTATATTGCATTAGTGGCCTTCCATTCTTATCATCATTATTCACAATGGGGGTAACACCTTTGCCGATGGCTGCCTGGCAAAGGGTAGGTACTGGGGAAGGGACCATCTTGGCTAGCTCCTCTCAGCACAGCACCTGCAAACTGTCACCCCAACCACCTCCTACCTTCCTGTGTCTGCTGCCATCTAACTCAGGGTGCCATAACTGTTCTTACATTTGGACACAGTCTGCTCTTCCATGACTTTGGGCTATGGTTTATCTTTCAGTGTGACTCCATTCCTCATAAATTTTGGTTCATTGGGAACACCACATTATGTTTTCATGTGCTGCTATTGATTTTTTTCTTTTTCTTTTAACTTTTCTTTTTTTCTTTTTATAAAGATATATTGTGCAGTGACAGGCAGGAGTGTGGCTTAATTTATAATCTTCATCTCATTATGGTGTATTTACTGTCTGCTTTTTTCTGTATGTATTATTTTATTTTATCATAATTTTGATTTTTCAATATTTGCACACACTATGTTGTGTCCTGATTTTCCACTTAGCATTTTAACATAAGCATTTCCCCCACACTATTATGAACTATTTAAAAGCTTTCATTTGACACTATGCATAGTCCCATCAAGGAAAAATGTCCAAAATTTTTTGTTATTGTGAATTTAGGTTATTTTCACTTTTCTGCTATTATAAAAAGATGATAAAGTTACTTGAGCATATAGCTACGTCTTATTTTGAATTGTAGTCTTAGGCGGAGTGCTGAGGTTCTTATAGATTCCTAGCAAAGAGTATAAGTCATTCGGATTTGCTCTAATTTTAGTAAGACAATGTATGTGCTCAGAGCACAAAGGCTTCTTTGTGTTATCGTGGTTCTTTTGTATCATGTGTCAGTGAAAACCAGGAGGCTAGGACAAATCTTCAAGAGGATTAGACCTATATTTAGGATACAGTATTATAACGGTTTGGATGCCTGTAGATACTGGTAGAATGCTCTTGGCTGACATCACTCTCAGGAGGGTGAGTTATGGCAAAATCAACCACATTTTCTGGACTAAGATGGGAACACATCTCATATGTGCTTCTTTATCTGTACTGTTCAATATGATAGTCATTAGCAACATGTGACTATAGCATGTGAAATGTGGCTAGTCTGAACTGAAGTCTGCTGTAAGTATACAATGCACATATAATTTTCCAGTATAAGAAATATTTGGCCAGGCATGGTGGTTCATGCCTGTACTCTCAGCACTTTGGGAAGCTGAGGCAGGAGATTCGCATGAGCCCAGGAGTTTAGACCAGCCTGGGCAACATAGGGAGATACTATCTCTACAAAAAATTTAAAAATTAGTCAGGTGTGGTGGTGTTCACCTGTAGTCCCAGATACTCTGGAGACTGAGGCAGGAGGATCTCTTGAGCACAGAGGTCGAGGCTGCAGTGAGCCCTGGTTGCACAACTGCACTCCAGCCTGGGCATCAGAGTGAGACCCTGTCTCAAAAAAAGGTTAAATATATCATTAATGTCTTTATATTGATTTCATGTTGAAATATATGGCTCGCATTATGTTTATTTTGACCAGCACTGTTATAGTTCATTCATTAGAAGATCAGGGATGTATGCAGCCATGTTTCTTACCTCCCCTTCTGTAATACGTTATAAGTAATTTTCTGATACACCTAATTCACACTGCAGAGGGACAATCTATTTCATCTGCATCACCAGCAGCTCCTTTGCTGTCCTTGAATCTGAACATTTGAATCTAAGGTTCATGGTTTCCTTTCTTCTCTGTACTTTCTAGCACTCCTGCTTGCTGAAGGTCAGTGGAGATTCTCAGGGACTATAATGTTAGGTGCTCGAGAGCATTTGGAATAACTTCGAAACAGGAAGCTTTAGATTAAAAGTGCACCATTGCATAAAGCTGTTAGGTAGGAACATGTAGATTTGCTAATTTATTCATTCAACACTTATTACTGAGTGCTTCTATGTGTTAGTCACTGATGTAGACACTTGAGATATGCCAGAGACCAAAGACAGAGATCAGTGCCATGTTGGAGCTCACATTCTAGCAGGGGGTACAGACAATAAACAATAGACATTATAAATAAGTAAATAAGTAAATTACATAGGAAGGTGATAGTAGGGTAGAAAAAGAAAAAGAATAAGAGGGATTCAGAGTGCTGGAAGGAGTGGGGATAGACTGCAACTGTTAACAGAGTGGTCAGATCAGGCTTCACTGAGAGGAGACATTTAAGCAAAGACTTGAAGGCGGGAAGGATGATAGGTGTGTAGATATCTGAAAGAAAAACATTTCAGCAGAGGGAACAGCTGTGCACAAGGCTTCAGGCTGGAATGTGCTCAACATGTTTGAAGAACATTAAGGAAGCAGGGGTGGCCGGGAGGAGAGCAGTAGTGAGGTCAGAGGTAAGGGGATTTCACAGATCACTTAGAGCCTTATAGGCCATTGTAAGACTTGGGCTTTTACTTTTAGGGCAATGGGAGTCACTGCGGGCTTTAAGGAAAGGAGTCACCTGCTCTGGCCTACATGTTTAAGGGATCACTCAGACCCCATGTTGAAGTTAGACTTCAGGTAGGCAAGGAGACAGGTCATGGTGGCCCCTCTAGGTAGTAGCAGTGGAAATGGTGACAATGTTACATTTTGATGTACAGTGAAGATGGAATCAACAGGATGTTCTGACAGGTTGGATGTGAGGTGTGAGACAAAGATAGGAATCAAGACTCCAAAGTCTTGAGTCAGGGCTGTTGGAAAGATGGAGTTGCCTGCCATCAACAGAGGAGGGGAAGGCAGCAGATGGAGCAGGTTTGGGAGAAATATGGGGAGTTACATTTGCATGATTACATTGTCTATTGCTCTATAACAAAACACCCCAAAATCTAGTAACTTAAGACAATGACCATTTATTATCTCACAGTTTTTATGGGGCAGGAACTCAGGCATGGTTTAGCCGGGTGGGTTGGGCTCAGAGTTTCTCATAAGGTTAGTCAGGATGTGAAGCACGGCTTTAGGTTCTGAAGGTTTGTCTGGGGCTGGAAGAGCCACTTCCAAGGTGGCTCACTCAAGTGGCCACTGGCAGGAGGCCTTCCTCCTCACAACATGGGCCTCTCCATAGCCTGCCTGAGTTTCTGTGTAGCTGACTTCCTCCAAAGCAAGGGAGCTGACAGAAAGAGAGGAGAGCTTAAGAGAGAGCAACCAAGATGGACGCCTCAGTGCTTTTTCTGACCTAGTCCCCAAAGTTGCATGCTGTCACTTTCACCTTTTTCTATTCATTAGGAGGGAGTCACTCCAGTTCAGTCCCACACCAAGCTCCAGATCTGAGGAGCTGCCACCAGTTCTGCTCCCAATTCTCTCCTGGCTCAGGTTTCTGAGGCTGTCTCAGTCTAGACTCACTGGCACCTGTCCCATGGGCCCCCTCTGGGCTGTCACAGGGACACCTCACCTGCCCACAGACACAGCTGAGAGAAGACACCCCTGCCCAGGCCCCTTCCCAGTCAGAATCCAGGCGCATTCCAGGGGCTCCCACTGCCTCTGTAGACCCCATGCTCCCCGGTGAGGGCTCAGTCCTCATCTCCCCCAACCCGGCCCTGTTGGCAGAGACTGGGTGCTGTGATCTGGATGAGCCATCCCATTCTCAGGGAGGCTTCGTTCTGCTGACCAGCCCTCCCCGCTCTCCACCTTCCCCACTTTCTCTCTGTGGTTCTCACAGCCCATGGCTTTCCTGGCCCATCTCTGCTCAGGCCAGCCTCTTGCTTTTATAAAAAACTGAAATTTCAGCACCTGCTGCAAACAGTGCCCCACACAGGGCTGGCGTTTATGCCCTGTGAATTCTCACCTCTACTCATTAAAGCAGAATGAATACACCAGCCTTCTTGACATCCTCCCCTGATATTATTTTCAGTGACCTGTTTTTCTGGAGGGTGCTGTGCCCTGCGGCAAGTCTATGCAGCAAATGACAGTGAGGTGGTTGTTAAGCCAAGTGTTCCTGGGGGGCAGGGCACATCCCTCAGGACCGTTTTTCTCCATGACTTGGCCGTCACATAGAGAGCAGCAGCGCAGACCCTCAGCACCTCCCCTCAGTCTCATCCGCGGGACTCCAGGTGAGCAGAGGTGCCGGCTGAACCCACAGTCCCCCTTCTCCTCCTCGTTCTGACTTCAGATCCAGAGCAGGAATGTGAAGGCCCTGGCCCTGCTGCTAAACCAGCTGCTGCCCCATATGAAGAAGATGGGATGAGGGCTCCATGGGAGTTGGGGAGACTTTGCCTTGCTCTCTGCTACCCCGAGGCAACACTAGGGATGGGGCCCAGGAAGTAGAATATCCCAAGGAGAGTAGGGTGCAGTGTGCCCTGGATGCCAGGCTGTCTTGTCACTTCCTAAACCACGTCTTCGGGCTCCTTGGGTCCCACAGGATGTGACAAACACAGTGAAAGGGAACATTTGGAAAGAATGTGGCAGGTGGGCTCCACACCCACAGAGGAACCCCGATCACCTCTGACACGCTCTATCCTCTGAGAACGGCAGGCCAGTGGTAGCTGCAAGGGACGAGACAGGGCCATGAAGTATAGCCATGAGACCCTAACCTTTCCAGAGAGGCCAAAAGAAGCTCCTTCAGTCCCTCCCCTGCTGGGATCTCTCATGGCGGAGCTACTGTCCACCTTTTGCCATTCATCTGGACTTGTTTGAGTCCAAATCAGCAACTAATTACTGCTCCTGCTCCAGAGTGAGATTTGCAACCCAGGCCACTCTCAATGCATTTTCTTCCTGTGGGAGTGGCCATCCCCAGGTGGCAGCCTCACACTGATGGCTCCATGTTCCCAGGTCCTGTTCTCCAGAACTCCAGATGCTGATTGGCCCTGCCTGGGTACTAGTTCCTGGGAGTCCTGGGGCATCTGAGCAGGGGAGCTTGTGTCAGGACATTCTTAGCTCTAACTTCCCCAAAGAAGTCACTTCTTCCCAGAGACCGTGGCACTGTTCCTACTTTCCCTTCTTTCCTCTTCCTCAGTTCTGCCTCCTCGTCACTTGGAAACTCATTTTCTGGAAGCAAATAGCTTCTTAATTATGTACATCTTCCACTTATCATGGCTGTCCTCTTCTCACAGGGGAAGGCCTATGGCGCTGATTGCCTCTGCTGCTGTCTGTGCACCTCAAACAGTTAGTGGGGAGTTTGGGGATAGGGCAGTGGAGTGGTTGCCAGGATATGAGAGGTGAATATTGATCCCGCATGATAGTAAAATCCAGGTGCACAACACTATGCATGTCCTGTCCACATTTAAAACCACACTTATTACCATTATCTCATTTAGTTCCTACAGACTCAGGGCTGCTGTGTGTGGTTGTATAGGTTGTTCACTGCACAAGGTCACCTAGTCTAGAAACAAGTGGGAGCTTAAATCCAGTCCATGCGCTGCTTGACAAGACATGTACCCTGTCTTGGGGCTACACGCACCTGAAGAACAGGGTGGCTTTACTATTTGCTGTCACAAAGTAAGGCACCAGTGAGGCTGCATAAGCTCAGAGGAAAGTTTTTTAAAAAATTTACAGGAGGGGGCACTATAGGCTATCAGTGTTCCTTCATGACATTCCTGTGACTATCACAGAGCAGGACTGATAAACTCCATGTGGCAGAGGAGGAGATTGAGACATGGAGATCTTATGTGACTTGCCCAAGGGCGACTAGTCATGGTAGAGCAGGAATCTGGTCATGGGTCTTTTTAGTACATTTCCCTGGCTTTGCACCCTAAGCAGTTCTCTCTGAGCCAAGCATGGGTGAACATAGCCTCTGCCTTCCCGAGTTTTCTTTAAGCCCAGGTTTCATTCCACTCCTGCTCGGATTTTGTTCACTGGTAATTTCCTGGAGTGGAGTGGGAAAAACATGTGAGCACAGGTGTAAGAGCAGGCATGGTCATCCTCCATAGCCCTGGGTCTAGGAAGAGCCCCCTCTCCTCCAGCGCAGTGCCCCTCATCCATTTCATTTCCTTTGTAGATGCTGGAGGCCTACACTACCATCAAACTGCACTGCTGGGACTCACCAAGCCCTTGGCTATAGAGCTGGCACCAAAGGGTATCCAAGTGCCCTGCTTGTTGCCAGGAATCATCAAGAACCGACTGCAGCCAAATGATGAGGGTTCAGCAGCTCCCAGCTGCCCCCTCACCAACCACTTTGTTGATTTCCCCAGCCTGGCCATGGCTCCGTGAGACCAGCAGCCTCTCACTTCCTGTATCTGCACCAGGGCTGTCCTCTGTGGGAGCAGTCGAGGGACTGCAGACCTAGCACTGAGCAGGGCCATCTGCCCACAAGGGCATGAGTCTGCCATGGCAGCCTCTCTCTGGCCCTTCACAGTTCTATCTAGCACTGAGTCTCTGAATTATTTCAGGCTGAAGATAACCTGGCTCTGCAAAACTCCTTTAAAAACCCCTGTAGATAGCAGAAGCGGGTAGTCTTCTCTAGGGGAGACATGGCTCTGAGACTGTATCCTCACCTATCAACCAGTCCTCTCACAGTCTGGGGATGTACAGCCCATGAGGCGGGATCTGGAGGGCATGAGGGGCCCCACCATGTCTCTCCATGAAGCCCAGGCTTCTGAGGGGCCTAGGAGGTGGGATCCAGGGCTTGAGGTGGTGCTGGACCCTACGTTCAGAGCAGCAGGGCCAGAGGTCAGGGTTCATTAAAGCACGGGCTGAGGCCTCAGTTCTGTTCTCTTTGCATGCAGGGGTTAAGAGGACTGTGCAATAACCATGTCTTTCCTATGCTCTGCAGATGCCAGCTATGTCACCGGGGAGAGCATCCTTGTGGCTGGCTTCTCCCAGAGGCTCTGCAGGCTGTGACTCTGGGTATAGATACTGTACTTTGCCCTGAGGACCAGATAGTGATTGGATAGGGAGATGAATGAAAGCCAGGCCCTTGGGGGGTGTCATAGGTAGCAGGGCCAGTTTGCACATAGAATTCTAAGACAGAACCAGTATAGGGCATGACTGGGGATGGGACACAGTTGCTTCTGAGAGTTACAGAGCCTGAATCTATGAATTTTTGTGTATTTTTCTTGGCAGTAAACTTGTTTTGAAACTCCTAACCCAGCCTCCTGGTGTGGTTGGCAATACAAGTAGCTTCTTTGCCTACAAACACCATCACGGTCTCAGTGGCCTGTTTCCTCACCACTGCCCCCATCCTCAGGAGCTCCTCCTCTGTGTTTGTCCCAGCATTCAGCATATTGAAATCCTAGAAAAGAGAAGCCTTTGCCTGAGGAGTTAAGGATGTGGATCATTGAAAGTTGTGCCAAAATGCCCAGGAGTGCAGCCAACAGCCCACCCCTAGGAGGCCAATGACTCTAAGAGGAGATTCACATATTCACATTTCTCCCTCCCCATTTTCCCACCTGGGAGCCCTGGAAATGATCCTGGATTAGGAATGGAAGATCTGCTACGAAAGAATTCCTCCTCTGCCACTGTCTTTATCTCCCTGGGCTTCTGTTTCCCTGGCTATTAACTAAGGAGTTGGACTGACAGCCCCACGTCCTCCCCTCTGGCTTTCTGTGAGATGCCACTCAGTGTTTCTCAACACTCTGGCCTCCAGGTCACAATGGTCTCCATGGGTCCAGCTCTCTGCAGTGGCATGTGCCACTCTGAATGCCGTCACCATTGCAAGGTGATGCCCCCTCTCATGTGGCGGCAAACCTAACCTATCAGGGAGCAAAGAAGCTGAGGAAATCTGAGGCCTTCAAAGGCATTTCTCAGACCCCAAGCTTCACCGTGCACAAAGTGTGCTGTGACACTTCAGTCCTTGTCTCCACCTTCTCCAAACTCACACCATTAGCTCTGCTGTCTTCTTGTCAATGCTGTGCCATGTCCCCTGTCCCCGTCCTGGCCCAGCCTCCCTGGGCCTTCACCTGTCTTCCGCAATGGCTATTTAAACTGTCACTGCCATCTCCCGCTGCAGTTCCTCTTCTGTTCACTCTAGGCAGTGGCCCGCCTGTGTACTCCCCAGAGAAAGCAATGGCGATGAGACGGCGCTCCTTTAATCTCCCCTACTCTGGTCCAAACTTACATTTCCTTCTGTTCTTACCTGAAAGCTCACATATCAGTGGAAGAGGTGCATCTTCCCTCTCTAAGGGTATCTTTCCATATTCACATTCACTCAGAATCTCATGGTCTCCCACCCCTCTGGGCACCTCGTTCCATGAGCCATCCTTTCTCTTATCTGCAGCTTCAACCTTTTAGAGCATTTTAATCTAAAAGCAGAACAAAACCAACAAACAAATAAAACTCAGACCCTCCAATCTCTAATCATCCTCTAGCCATCATATTCCTTCACTCCTGCTCATAGTAGTTCCTCTCTCTCATGCCATCTGAAAGTTTTGTTGTTATTGTTTTTGTTTGTTTGTTTTGTTTTGAGATGGAATCTCACTCTTTCACCCAGGCTGGAGTGCAGTGGCATGATCTTGGCTCACTGTAACCTCCCTCTCCCAGTATAAGCAATTCTCCTGCCTCAGCCTCCTGAGTAGCTGGGATTACAGGCATGCCCCGCCATGCCTGGCTAATTGCAGGTTTTTTCATTATCAATGCACATGCTGAGGTTTTATTTTCCTACATTTTTGGGTATTTAGAGTTTAGACCCCTGTTACTCTCCACGCACTCAAATACTCAGTAGGATCTTCGAGGATTATTCCCCAGCCTCCCAGGAAAGCCTGTAAGCCTGTTACTACCTACGGTTTTATTTTATTTTCTGTCTTCTCAGAAATTTGCCATTTCTGGAGTATTTCTACAAGGGGACTGGGCTGCCTAGGCAATCACCTCTTCTTTCATTTCAGTCCTGCTCCAGGGAAAATTCTCCTGAAATCTCTGGGGAGAGGGGGAGCAGATATCTGCCATAGATTTTCTTTCCAGTTCTGGAAACAAGTTCCTGGCCATAAATGAAAGTCACTGATTTTCAGACGAGCTTCCAGGACACATTCCTGACCCTTCCCAAGGGAGTTTACAGTGTGTTACCCCCTGGACAGCTCATAACAGAACTGGGCTGACCTCTTTCTGCTGGACATAGGGGGCCCCATTGATCCAAGCAGGAGTTCCAACCAGGCAAAGACGTCTCCCCACTCTCCCCTGGTTGGTATCTGAAGGCTTACAAAGGGGCACTTTGTTTTCCATGGCCAGAGCCACGAAGCATTTGGACATCATGGAAGGAGTCACACTGGATGTGAGAAGTGAAAAATTTCCTGCCCCCACGGAAGCATGGCGATTTCCCATGTGGGAATCCCTTCAGTAGGGCTTCCAAAGTATGTATTAAGATTCCCAAGCTATCCGTATGTCTATGTGTAGAAAAAAGGTAACTATATAAGTCACAAATCATTATTTCTTTGACTCCAACCCATCTGCTCCTAAGGAGCATGAGGGAGTGTGGTTTCCTCCCACTCTGGTCTTAAGTCACCAGCTACATTTGCACATGGGCTTCATAGACTTTTGCAGGGGGGATCTTTCTCATCCTCTCTCCACCTTCTTTCTTCGGCTCATAAAGGAAAGTACATCATACGGTAGCTCAGCCCTTTCAAAAGTGCTGGTGAGGAAATGTCTACCCTTCCCTTCACTTTGTTACTTCCTTCTGTAGTCTGAGGAGGAGATAAACTGAAAGGTCACGTTACCGATGGTGTCTTACAGAAGCAAGGCAGTCTTCTCCGGCTCTATTCTTCTTGGACCACCTGGACTTAGGCAAGCAGGACTTATTTCTGCTAGAGCTAGTTGGATTTCTGCTCTGGGTTAAGGATGTTTTACCTGAACCCACCTGAGTACATCAGGTCAGTCCTACTCTGCCAGTTACCTTCAATTTGGAGAGTAGGGAGAGGAAAACCTTGTTCTCTAGCTCAGCATTAACAGTATGAAGGTTACCCTGATTTTGATTCCCATTTGTCTTCTTCCATATAATTCTCAACTTCCTAGAACCCACTAGGGAAGGAGGTGTGATTAGCTCCATCCAATGACTATATCCCAGTCAGGAAATTGATGGAATACATTTCCTTCCTCTCTCTTCCAGCTGGGCCTAGTAAGAACTTTTGGCTCACTAAGGCTGTTTTAAGGATGAAACCCCTGCTAGGACACCACTGCTTGTGGCCATGAATATTGGTGCAGATGTGGGTTCTGCATGCCAGTGCTAAGTGTGCTACATCTCATTTGCTGCCAAAGCCATTCATATCATCTCTTGTTTCTGCGAAAGTCAAAGGCCTTGACTGCTGTGGGAACAATAGTTACCAGTTCTCAGGAGGGCTTGTGTTCTCAAAGATGAAATCCTTCTTTTTAATCGTACTTAAAATCTTTTACAATTTCATTTTTAAAATCTTGCCTTAAGTACTGGAATTGGACTTCAGGAAAGCTAACAACAGTGCCATGCAGAATCACTGGGAAGTTAAGATTCTTCCAAGAATACTTGTTCAGTTGGGCATACTCATTGCTTTTCACAAAACGATGGATGGATCTGCTCCATCAAACTAGCCTCCTTGCTTTCCCAACATTATACAACAATTCTGAATGTATCATTGCTTTAACAAGATGCCCCAGTTCCATCTTGCCATTTAAGGCAGTACTTAGAGAACCTCTGGTTGCTGTGCCAAGATACAGTGAAGTGAAACTCAATGAGCCAGATCTACACTCAGCCTTCCTACCCCAGCCCCGCACACGATGCTGAATAAAGTAAGAAACAGAATGAGGGGCGGAGCAAGATGGCCGAATAGGACAGCTCCAGTCT
>NW_016810371.1:16365-21675 GCF_001698545.2 Rhinopithecus bieti
AAAAAAAAAAAAAAAAGAAACAGAATGAAATTTACATCACAATACAACTTATGTAAGTTTAAAAGTATGCATACAAAATGCCAACATATATTTTAATAAGAATGTACACAAATAAAAAGATACAAATCAAGTGTATTAGAGCGGATGCCTTTGAGTTTGAGGGGAGGGAAATGGGGGTGAAGATTGAGAATAAAAAGGAATAAGTAAATAAATAAATGAAATAAGAGTGGGGCCTTGGATACACAAGCTAGAGCAACGGAGCAATGGAACGAACCCTGGGTCCTGGGACTGGATGTCATAGCCAAGACAAGCCTTGCATGGTGGAACCACTGAGCTTATAACTCCCTGCTGCCCTCCTTCAATAAGGAAGGATCTTTATGCTTGGCTGGGGCCACTGCTGTACCATGAAGGTAAAGAAGGAGAGGCAGAAGTGATGAAGCAAGAGAAGGAAATGGACTGCTCCACATGAGGAAGGGCAGGGGGCCACTGGAGGAAGCAAATAAAATATCTGGGAAAATATCTGGTGGGAAAAGTTTGCAAGGATGAAAAGGAGGTGAGAGAGAGATAGAGAGAGGTCCCATAGGTTGTGTGTACGTGAGAAAGTACTGATATGTGGGACTTGAAGGTTGCTGGATCTTAGATAATGAGCAAATTTGCATAAGAAGCCCAGGAACATTCTGGGAAGACAGAAGTGCATCCACATCCTCTCTCAATGGATTTAAAAATCAGGATTACCGGCCGGGCGCGGTGGCTCAAGCCTGTAATCCCAGCACTTTGGGAGGCCGAGACGGGCGGATCACGAGGTCAGGAGATCAAGACCATCCTGGCTAACATGGTGAAACCCCGTCTCTACTAAAATACAAAAAAAAAAAAAAAAAAAAAAAAAAAAAACTAGCCGGGCGAGGTGGCGGGCGCCTGTAGTCCCAGCTACTCTGGAGGCTGAGGCAGGAGAATGGCGTGAACCCGGGAGGCAGAGCTTGCAGTGAGCTGAGATTGCGCCACTGCACTCCAGTCTGGGCGACAGAGCGAGACTCCGCCAAAAAAAAAAAAAAAAAAAAATCAGGATTACCTGGGGCAAATTGACCAAGGGCCAATAAAGCTTCTAGCATATAAAATAGCAGAATATGTTCATGATCTCCTTGTAGGGAAAGATTTCTTTAACAGGATGCAAGAATGCCAACCACACAGAACTGATTAATATATATGATAACATTACAGTTAAGAGCTTTCTTTTTAAAGATGGAAACTCACTCTGTCACTCAGGCTGGAGTGCAGTGGTGCGATCATAGCTGACTGCAGCCTCTAACTCCTGGGCTCAAGGGATCTTCCCACCTCAGCCTCACGAGTAGTTGGGACCACAGGTGTGCACCACCACGTTTGGCAAGAACTTCTTTTTCTCAATAGATGCTATTCAAAGTATTAGAAGGTAAGCCACAGAGTGGGAGAAAACGTAAGCTACAAACAACTCAAAAGCAAAGGGCAAGAGACTCAAGCAGACACTACAAAACGGGATTTCTAAATGACCCATGAACATATGAAAAGGTGCTCAGCCACATTATTAATCAGGGAAATTCAAATAAAAAATGTAAGATGTACCAGAAAGTTATGAAATCCTGACAATACCAAGTGTTGGTGAAGATACAGAGCAATAGGGAGCACAAACATACTACTACTGGAAGTTTAAATGGATACCGACCACCACTGTGGAAAACAGTATGGCATTGTTTACTGAAGCTGAACATACCTTAGGGGATAGCAGTTCCACTTCTAGGTACATAAACAACAGAAACATATGCACTGTGTAGCTTTATTTGTAATAGACCTAAACTGAAACACCCAATATTCATCAATAGGAGAATATACAAATAAATTGTGGTCTAGTCATAGAATGGCATACTATACAGTTATGAAAATGAATAAACTGAAAATGTATACAATATCATAGACAGTATATATGTATATATACTCAAATGTAATATGGAGTTAAGTGAATCAGTCATAATAGAGAATATGTTGTATAATTTTATTTATGTGGAGTTAAAAAAAACCCCACAAAACTAAACTATAGTGCACAGGGATACACTTAGTGCTTTGGCAGTGGGATCTAAAGAGAAGCAAAGTGGTGGTTGGCTGTGACAGTCAGAACACTGACGGAGGGGTAGTAGAGAGAGGGTGCTCACAGGGGAGGATGAAAGGACCTTTGGGGTGCTGGCAATGTCTGTTTATTGGCCTAGTGGTTATATGGATATTTACCTTGAGATAATTATTGTGCTTGTGGAACACTTTTGCTTTGCAAACACCATTGTAGGTGTGTTCTACTTCACAATCTAACTGGACTGCTACCTATCACCATATACAAAAATTATCTCAAGACAGATTAAAGTGTTAAATATACAAGGCTTCAAGCTATAAAAATTGTCGAAGAAAACCTAGCAAATACTCTTCTTGATATCCATCTTGGTAAATAATTTATGGTTAAGTCCTTACAAGCAATTGCAACAAAAACAAAAATTGCCAAGTGGGACCTAATTAAACTAAGGAGCTTCTGCACAGCAGCAGAAACTATCAAGGGAATAAACAGACAACCTACAAAATGGGAGAAAATATTTGCAAACTATGGGCTGACAAAGGGCTAATATCTAGAATCTATAAAGAACTTAAATCAATAAGCAAAACAAATAGCCAGTTAAAAGGGGAACAAAGGACGTGGACATTTCTCAAAAGAAGACACATAAGCAGCCAACAAACATAAAAAATGCTCATCACTAATCATCAGATATATCCTTATGTACCCAATGTTTAGCTCCCACTTATAAATGAGAATATACAGTATTTGGTTTTCTGTTCCTGTGTTAATTCGCTTAGGATAATGGCCTCCAGGTGCATCCATGTTGCTTCAATGAACATGATTTTGTTCTTTTTTATGGCTGCAAGTTATTCCATGGTGTATATGTGCCACATTTTCTTTATTCAATCTACTGCTGATGAGCACCTGGGTTGATTCCATGTCTTTGCTATGGTGAATAGCACTGCAATGCAAAGAATGCAGAAAACGCAAATCAAAACCACAATGAAATACCATCTCACACCAGTCAGAATAGCTTTTGTTAAAAAGTCAAAAAAAAATAGCAGATGTTGGCAAGGCTGCAGAGAACACTTATACACCATTGGTGGGAATGAATGTAAGTCTAGTCACTGTGGAGGGCAGTTTGGAGATTTCTCAAAGAGCTAAGAGTTGAACTACCATTCAACCCAGCAATCCCATTACTAGGTATACCCACAGGAAAATAAGTCATTCTACCAAAAAGACACATGTACCCTTATGTTCACTGCAGTGCTATTCACCATAGCAAAGACATGGAATCAACCCAGGTGCACATCAGCAGTGGATTGAATGAAGAAAATATGGCACATATACATCATGGAATAATGTGCAGCCATAAAAAAGACCAAAATCATGTCCTTTGCAGCAACATGGATGTACCTGGAGGGAATATCCTAAGCAAATTAATGCAGGAACAGAAAACCAAATACTGCATGTTCTCACTTATAAATGGGAGTTAAATATTGGGTACACAAGGACATAGAGATGGGAACAATAGATACTGAGGACTACTAGAGGAAGGAAGGAGAGCAAGGTACAAGGGCTGAAAAATTACCTCTTAGGTACTATGCTCACTCCCTGGGTGATAGATTCATCTGTACTCCAAACCTCAGGATCATGCAGCATGCCTTTTAACAAACCTGCACATATACCCCAGATTCCAAAATAAAAGTTTAAAAAAAAGTTTAAAAAATTGCTTTACATACACGCACGCGCGCGCGCGCACACACACACACACACACACACACACATATCAAAGTGAATACAGATATTTGGAGTATACTTGCTTGCAAAACTCTGGTAGCTGTGGGTTTGGGTTTTTTCCCTTGTGAATTGGTGGAAGAAAAGGGTGGTATGTGATTATCTGGCATTTCATATGGAGCCTCTTTTCCCTCCTTCCTCTTCTGCTGGGGCTTTTTATACCCAATTGGCAGCTGATGTTGGCAAATATGGCCAACATCAAGAAAATTCAAGGACTCGGGTATCCAAGGAAAATCACCAAGTCTGATCAACTCCAGAGTACAGTATTCATTAAGGATTCAAGTTTTCTAGATGTGACATCATAATCTATACATGCTGCTCCAAGGAGTCTGTAAAGAAACCAAAGGCATGCTCCCAGAGCCCAAGAATAACAGTGTGTGAACTTGGAGGTTTGCTGTGATATAGCATGGCTGCAGATGTTGATGCAGTGGGTACATAGAGGATCTCAGGTCCAGTGCTCTGAGACAATGTGCTTTGCAATCAAAACTACTAAAGATGAAGATAGCAAACCATTTTTAAAGGTTGCATGGTCTAGGGATTTTGGAAGCATATGCCGTCTTTCATGTTTGTCCTGCATGATGAATTACAGAAACTAGATACAGAAAGAGAGTGAATTGATTGGGTATAATGCTTACCATACATATTTAGTAGCCATTAATCACAAAGAAACCAAAAATCTCTTTGTGTTTTTGCTCCAGTCATATCATGTTTACACAGTGTTTAGAGGAAACTGTATAAGAGGGGAATGTGATTAACTATTTATACATTTTAACTAATGGCACAGAGTACTTACCAAATTTGAGTATAGGAGAAAGTGAGAAATAATAACTGTGAGTCTGTGGGGGCATATTAGTTCGAGCAAATGTATAAACCATTGCATTTTTTAGATATTTTACAAAATCCTGAGACGTATTAAGAATATTTTATTTTATTTTATACTTTAAGTTCTAAGGTACATGTACACAACGTGCAGGTTTGCTGCATAGGCATACATGTGCCATAGTGGTGTGTTGCACCCATTAACTCATCATTTACATTAGGTATATCTCCTAATGCTATCCCTCCCCACTCCCTGGTGTGTGATGTTCCCCACTCTGTGTCCAAGTGTTCTCATTGTTCAATTCTCACCTATAAGTGAGAACATGTGGTGTTTGGTTTTCTGTCCTTGTGGTAGTTTCTCAGAATAATGGTTTCCAGCTACATCCATGTCCCTGCAAAGGACATGAACTTATCCTTTTTAATGGCTACATGGTATTCCATTGTGCATATGTGACACATTTTCTTAATCCAGTCTGTCATTGATGGACATTTGGGTTGGTTCCAAGTCTTTGCTATTGTGAATAGTGCCGCAATAAACATCCGTGTGCATGTGCCTTTATAGCAGCATGATTTATAATCCTTTGGGTATATACCCAGTAGTGGGATGGCTGGGTCATATGGTATAT
>NW_016810371.1:23658-34273 GCF_001698545.2 Rhinopithecus bieti
ATTATGTACCCAGTAGTCATTCAGGAGCAGGTTGTTCAGTTTCCATGTAGTTGAGCGGTTTTGATTGAGTTTCTTAGTCCTGAGTTCTAGTTTGATTGCACTGTGGTCTGAGAGACAGTTTGTTATTACTTCTGTTCTTTTACATTTGCTGAGGAGTGCTTCACTTCCACCTATGTGGTCAATTTTGGAATAAGTGCGATGTGGTGCTGAGAAGAATGTATATTCTGTTGATTTGGGGTGGAGAGTTCTGTAGATGTCTATTAGGTCTGCTTGGTGCAGAGCTGAGTTCAATTCCTGAATATCCCTGTTAACTTTCTGTCTCATTGCTCTGTCTAATGTTGACAGTGGGGTGTTAAAGTCTCCCATTATTATTGTATGGGAGTCTAAGTCTCTTTGTATGTCTCCAAGGACTTGTTTTATGATTCTGAGTACTCCTGTATTGGTTGCATATATATTTAGGATAGTTAACTCTTCTTGTTGAATTGATCCCTTTACCACTATGTAATGACCTTCTTTGTTTGTTTTGACCTTTGTTGGTTTAAAGTCTGTTTTATCAGAGACTAGAATTGCAGCCCCTCCCTTTTTCCGTTCTCCATTTGCTTGGTAGATCTTCCTCCATCCCTTTATTTTGAGCCTATGCGTGTCTCTGCATGTGAGATGGGTCTCCTGAATACAGTACACTGATTTGCAAACAGGGACTGTTTGCAAAAAACAAGACTGATGGGTCTTGACTCTTTATCCTATTTGCCAGTCTGTGTCTTTTAATTGGAGAATTTAACCCATTTGCATTTAAGGTTAATATTGTTATGTGCGAATTTGATCTTGTCATTATGATGTTAGTTGGTTATTTTGCCCATTAATTGATGCAGTTTCTTCCTAGCATCGATGGTATTTACATTTTGGCATGTTTTTGCAGTGGCTGGTACTGGTTGTTCCTTTCCATGTTTATTGCTTCCTTCAGGAGCTCTCGTAGTGCAGGCCTAGTGTTGACAAAATCTCTTAGCATTTGCTTGTCTGTAAAGGATTTTATTTCTCTTTCACTTATGAAGCTTAGTTTGGCTGTATATGAAATTCTAGGTTGAAAATTCTTTTCTTTAACAATGTTGAATATTGGTCCCCACTCTCTTCTGCTCGTAGAGTGTCTGCTGAGAGGTCCACTGTTAGTCTGATGGGCTTCCCTTTATGGGTAACCCGACGTTACTCTCTGTCTGCCCTTAACATTTTTTTTCTTCATTTCAACCTTGGTGAATCTGACAATTATGTGTCTTGGAGTTGCTCTTCTTGAGGAATATCTTTATGTCATTCTCTGTATTTCCTGAATTTGAATGTTGGTCTGCCTTGCTAGGTTGGGGAAGTTCTCCTGGATAATATCCTGCAGAGTGTTTTCCAGCTTGGTTCCATCCTCCCTGTCACTTTCAGGTACACCAATCAGACATAGATTTAGTCTTTTCACATAGTCTCATATTTCTTGGAGGGTTTGTTCATTTCTTTTTACTCTTTTTTCTCTAAACTTCTCTCCTTGTTTCATTTCATTCATTTGATCTTCAATCACTGATACTCTTTCTTCCAGTTGATCGAATTGGTTACTGAAGCTTGTGCCTTCATCACGTAGTTCTTGTGCCATGGTTTTCAGCTCCATCGGGTCATTTAAGGACTTCTCTACACTGGTTATTCTAGTTAGCCATTCATCTAATCTTTTTTCAAGGTTTTTAGCTTCTTTGCAATGGGTTCAAACTTCCTCGTTTAGCTTGGAGAAGTTTGATCATCTGAAGCCTTCTTCTCTCAACTCATCAGTCATTCTCCATCCAGCTTTGTATCATTGCTGGCAAGGAGTTGCGTTCCTTTGGAGGGGGAGAGGCACTCTGATTTTTAGAATTTTCAGCTTTTCTCTTCTGTTTTTTCCCCATCTTTGTGGTTTTATCTACCTTTGGTCTTTGATGTTGGTGATGTACAGAGGGGCTTTGGTGTGGATGTTCTTTCTGTTTGTTAGTTTTCCTTCTAACAGTCAGGACCCTCAGCTGCAGGTCTGTTGGAGTTTGCTGGAGGTCCACTCCAGACCCTGTTTGTCTGGGTATCAGCAGCAGAGGCTGCAGAACAGCGCATATTGCTGAATACCAAATGTTGCTGCCTGATTGTTTCTCTGGAAGTTTTGTCTCAGAGGGGTACTGGCCTTATGAGGGGTCAGTCTGCCCCTACTTGGGGTGCTTTCCAGTTAGGCTATTTGGGGGTCAGGGACCCACTTGAGTAGGCAGTCTGTCTTTTCTCAGATCTCAAACTCTGTGCTATTAGAACCACTACTCTCTTCAAAGCTGTCAGACAGGGAGATTTACATCTGCAGAGGTTTCTGCTGCCTTTTGTTTGGCTATGCCCTGCCCCTAGAGGTGGAGTCTGCAGAGGCAGGCAGGCCTCCTTGAGCTGAGGTGGGCTCCACCCAGTTCGAGCTTCCTTGCCCCTTTGTTTACCTACTCAAACCTCAGCAATGTCGGGCAGCCCTCCCCCAGCCTCACTGCCGCCTTACAGTTATATGTCAGACTGCTGTGCTAGCAATGAGCAAGGCTCCCTGGGCGTGGGACGTTCCGAACCAGGCGCAGGATATAATCTCCTGGTGTGCCGTTTGCTAAGACCATTGAAAAAGTGCAGTATGAGGGTGGGAGTGTCCCGGTTTTCCAGGTACCATCTGTCACGGCTTCCCTTGGCTAGGAAAGGGAATTCCCCAACCCCTTGCACCTCCCGGGTGAGGCAATGCCCCGCCCTGCTTCGGCTCACACTCCGTGGGCTGCACCCACTGTCCAACAAGCCCCAGTGAGATGAACCCGGTACCTCAGTTGGAAATGCAGAAATCACCCGTCTTCTGCATTGCTCATGCTGGGAACTATAGACTGGAGCTGCTTGTATTCGGCCATCTTGGAACCCTATTATGAGTATTTTAAAACAAAATATCCCACTTGTGCCTAAGCAGTATGCACAATTTTGCACAACTCAGTTTCTGACCTTTCTGTTCTGTTAGGAATTTTACAATAAATACTCAAGTGAGTGCAGGTGTGGGTAGGATTTGGAGGAATTGGCAGCCACCAGTGATGACTGCATCCATAGACTTTTCCTGACTAGTTCATTCCTTTCCCTTGAGCTCCCCCAGACCACCCTTTCCTGACTAGAAAGAGTCACACAGGTGCTTCAAATAATAATATATTTTAAAATATATATTGTAATTTATCTGTACAGTAGGACATTGCACTCATTAAATACTATCAAACCAATCAGAACTTGAGGAGTTGCTTGCGCCCTCTGTAGGATTTGAGCATGGAAAGATTCAAGGATTATAAATCATGCTGCTATAAAGACACATGCACACGTATGTTTATTGTGGCACTATTCACAATAGCAAAGACTTGGAACCAACCCAAATGCCCATCAATGATAGACTGGATAAAGAAAATGTGGCACCTATACACCATGGATATTATGTAGCCATAAAAAAGGATGAGTTCATGTCCTTTGCAGGACATGGATGATGCTGGAAACCACCATTCTCAGCAAACTAACACAAGAATAGAAAACCAAACACCACATGTTCTCACTCATAACTGAGAGTTGAACAATGAGATCACACGGACACAGGGAGGGGAGCATCACACACTGGGGCCTGTTGGGGAGTGGGGGGCTAGGGGAGGGATAGCATTAGGAGAAATACCTAATGTAGATGATGGGTTGTTGGGTGCAGCAAACTACCATGGCACATGTATACCTACGTAACAAACCTGGAAATTCTGCACATGTATGCCAGAACTTAAAGTACAATAATAAAAAAAAATGTAGGGAGGCAGCATTATGCTAAACTTGAAAAAATGAAGTCTACTCTCTTCATTAGCAGTCTAATCTCAGACTACATTTTGGGACACTTAATTACAAGAAGTAATTGAATTTTGATTTGTACTTTGGGGTAGCATTTGGCTTGCATTTGGGCATATATTTGCTACACTGTCTCTTCCATTTACTGATGTTGAAGATGGTGGTGGCTGACACCTTGAAAACAGAAGCAAATTGAGGCTGACTGAGCTTGGTCTCCTCCTGATTCACTCCTTCCCCCACCTCCCAGCTTCTCTCACTCTCTCCCACTCTACTGAAGACCTGTGTTCCCTCAGGTAATATTAGCTGTAGATTGAGAGAAACTCAGACTTACATGACATAGCCACCTTAAAAGATTATCTTAAAGCACTACAGCAGAATTCCTGAGGGGTGGTGAGCAAGTGCCCCCACAAATGCCAGTGATATCCCCAAAAGGGTTAAAGTTTTGCTTTTGGTTTTGTTTTTAAAATGAAACCATCCTGAACTTTCCTGGTTCCAGAGAAGTTCACTTAGGTCAACACTGGTGACACTCGATGGTGTCTGAGTTCTCTAGACAGAATGTAGCAAGCCCATGTTTCCTATATCGACATGATGAAAGGGTTTCTAATATGCAGTCTTCTTCTCTCATGTATCTTCAATTTCAAACTTTAACCATGGGTCTAGAGAAGAAAGTGCAATGAGTGTGCAGGGGAAGACACAAATGACAAAGACCCACTTTTTATGGTTAGAAGAAAATTTAATTGTTCTTATTAAGGATAAGATGTCAAAATAATTTTTCTCATCAAATCAGTTACATAGCAGGTGTGGGAAACACCAGAAAAGTAAGGACGGAACATATTAAAGCCTCTTTGGAAGGTGGAAGTCTGTTTAAAAAGTGAGTAAATTTGAATAATTTAATAGCAAGTGAGGACCTTAGAATTATAAATATGTGGAGATGAACTTAGCAAACAGTTTTCCTTGACGAAAATAACTGTAGTTACTGTATGTTTTTCAAAGTATTTTGAAGGAGTAGAAATCTAGCAACACCTTTAAAGACAATGCCCGTAGGGAGCATGTGGTACTGACAATCCAAGGTTATATGATTGACTAGATTCAAAGTATGTCTACTTTTTCTGTGCTTCAAATGAGAGGATCTCACATAAGAAAGAGGAACTAAGGCTGAGGGCAGTGGCTCACACCTGTAATCCCAGCACATTGGAAGGCCAAGGCAGGTGGATCACTTGCGGTTAGAGTTTGAGACCAGCCTGGCCAGCATGGTGAGACCCTGTCTCTACTAAAAATACAAAAATTAGCTGAGTGTGGCGATGCATGCCTGTAATCCCAGCTACCTGTGAGGCTGAGGTGGGAGGACTGCTTGAACCTAGGAGGCAGAGGTTGCAGTGAGCTGAGATCACACCACTGCACTCCAGCCTGGGTGACATAGTGAGACTCCATCTCAAAAAACAACAAACAAACAAACAAACAAAAAACAAAACCAAAACAAAGACAAACAAACAGAAAAGAATAACTTAGTTGAATTTGAATTTGAAATTTGCAAAGAATGGGCAGATTTATGTGTTGGGAGTATCAGTCAATGCAAGGTAAATGAGGCCGTAAGAGGCTGGTAATTCCTCTGATGCCACACTTTCCTTTGAAAGAATTTATTATATGATTTTAACAAATGGAAAGATAAATGTCATTGACAATGTCCTCAAGAAGATCCCTACAGTAAATATGACATCTGGTTTCATAGTCGTCATCTGCTGGTGCGTCATGGAAGACAGGCCAGTTCTGAAGTCTGTAGAAAAGACATATAATTGCTCCAGGGATCTGTCAAACGACTCTGATAGAGAGATAAAATAGGGAAAAAGTAGGATAAATCCTTCCACACTCAAACAATGGCTGTTATGTTATGGCTGTTATGTTAAGACTTCTATTACCCCATTCCACTGGCTGGGGCCACTAATATACCACTGAATCTTAGTCCTCCCTTGTTTTCTGTGTCAGTCCCCTCTAAGGCAAGGACTGAATCAACAATCTCAGTCCTAATTCATCTTACCAGGCCCAGCCTCAACCACTCATATGTTACTTCTCACATTCCCACCGCTGCCAGTCCTGGGAGCATGTGGCCAGTCCTCCAGCCACCCTCCTTCCCCTCAGGTTGGCCCAGTCCATCAGCCTGGATCTCTGTGGGTTCCCAGCCTTATGTTCAGCACAGATCATTGGTCCAGGATCCAAATCTAGGGCTTCCCCTGAACCCCAAGTAGATAGATAAGATCCTTCTTCCTGTCAGATATCCTAGGTCACAATCCCTTGCCCCAGGGAATCCCTGGTCCTGAAAATGACCAAGATAATCCCCAGTGATGAATTCCTCCCTCTTCCAGGAAAGGCCAGTTGTAAACCATGTCTGATGCACACTTGAGATGCACACCTGTGTGTGCCATGTTCTTTGCATGGTTGATTTCACACACAGAACCAAACTTCCACAGTACTATTTGGGTGCTCTCGTGATGTCAGGAACTCACCACCTCTTGTCTTATTGCATCTGATCTGTTCTGCCGGTTATATGAAGAGTTTCTCAAAGACCACAGAGAAGTGAGATCTGTTACATATTCTACCTACTTTACATTTTTTTTCTTTCTTTTTTTATTTTTTATTTTTTATTATACTTTAAGTTCTAGGGTACATGTGCATAACGTGCAGGTTTCTTACATATGTATATTTGTGCCATGTTGGTGTGCTGCACCCATCAACTCGTCAGCACCCATCAATTCATCATTTATATCATGTATAACTCCCCAATGCAATCCCTCCCCCCTCCCCCCTCCCCATGATAGGCCCCGGTGTGTGATGTTCCCCTTCCCGAGTCCAAGTGATCTCATTGTTCAATTCCCACCTATGAGTGAGAACATGCGGTGTTTGGTTTTCTCTTCTTGTGATAGTTTGCTAAGAATGATGGTTTCCAGCTGCATCCATGTCCCTACAAAGGACACAAACTCATCCTTTTTTATGGCTGCATAGTATTCCATGGTGTATATGTGCCACATTTTCTTAATCCAGTCTGTCACAGATGGACATTTGGGTTGTTTAGCGATAGCCGCTCACCACCTTTACCAAAAGGAAGAATCTGTAAATTCTTTGCTCTGCTTGTAAAATGAATAAAATAGTCCAGCTGTCATGTCATTTCAGATTCAGCCAAACAAATACCAATTGATATTCGTTAAAATAAGGCCTCCCTCTTAGATGATTGTTGTTTTGTGTGGTTTCTTTATATTTAAAGCAATCTCCAGCGTGCCTCACTGCCTGACGGCCCGGGGTCTCTCAGTCCCTGCTGCAGCCATCTGCTCCCCTGGCCTGGAAAGCAGTGTTGCAGGGCCAGGACCTGGCGAGGGAGTCGGGCACCAGGACCTGGTGGAACATGGGCAAGTAGCCGGGGTCAGACAAGCACCCTTACGAGGAGTATGCAGAGAAGCCCTTGAAGCTGGTCCTCAAAGCAGGAGGGAACCAAGTCACTTAGCTCTCCAAAGGCTTGGGCTTTTTAAAAAATAAACTCGGGCTTATTTTAATGAATATCAGTTGGCACTGAGGCAGGTTCTGTGGGAAGAAAAGGGGAGAAAACAGAGAGAAGTAAAGGAGGATAAAAGAAAGTGAGCTCGAGGTAGCATGGAGAGGAGGCAGAAAAAGAGCTCCAGTGTCACTTCCCTGTGAGATTAGACCTGCCTGCCGAGAAGCCTCTCACAAGCTCTTCCACCAAGCAAGAAGTAGAACAGACAGCCCTTCAAGAAGCTTCGAGTCAACTGATGACAATTGCAGAGAAAAGACCTAAGGGCTTTATTTTCATTTCCTGTAACTGATTTTATTGCTCTTGGCTGCTTCACGATCATTAAACACCCAGTGGATTTTAATACCATGAAAGAAAAGATCAACAACAATGACTACCAGTCCATAGAAGAACTAAAGGATAACTTCAAACTAATGTGTACTAATGCCATGCTTTGCAACAAACCAGAGGCCATTTTTTATAAAGCTGCCAAGAAGTTACTGCATTCAGGGATGAACATTCTTAGCTAGCAAAGAATTCAGAGCCTGAATTCTGAAGCAGAGCATAGACTTTATGGCAGACTAGCAAAAAAACAAAAACAAAACAAAACAAAACAAAACAAAACAAACTCGAAAGCAGAAAGAGAACAGACACTTCGCAGAGTAGGGTGGACAGAAGCTGCTGGCCAAGAAAGCTGGAGATACTGAAGCATAAGCCTTCAGAAGTACCAGCAAAGAAAATAAAAAGACAAAGTTATGCTTGAAAATGAGTTTAAAAGCAGTAATTTAGACAGAGAGAAGAACCAGATTGACTGCATCATTAAGGAATTTGAGGAAAGCTGACCAAGCGGCTTGTTAATAGCGCAAATGTGAAAGAAGAAAACCAGATGGAACAACCACCTTGGGAATTCCCCATCCTGTGAATCCCATTGTAAGAGTCAGGCGACTGCCCTGTGAGACTGCAAATGACTACTAGAAGACTTCAGTCTGGAATGAATACTTTGCAGGGGTTCAAAGAGGATAAATTAAACAAAGTAACTCTAGTGTTATATTTGAATTACGAACCCTACAGTTCTTGTGCACCACATTATTACTCCACATTTGCAAATGTCAACAAGGATGATTCTGATTTAATCTATTCAAACTATGGGGAAGGCTGATCTTCCAGGTGCTTTCAGCATCCCTAAGATTTTGGCCACATGCCAAGATTATCCATATGTTATGGCATATAGTTTACTGAATGTTTTAACAAGAGGAGAACATTCCAGGACTCTGCAAGAGCTGGAGATGTCATCACTTGAAGATGAAGGTCATACTAGGATACTTGTCACAGCAAATGAAATAGAGATTATAGAAATAGAGCCAGCAGTGTGTCTGGACTCCAATACTCAGGACAGGCTCATAGCACTGAAAGCAATAACAAACTTTGGCACTCCAGTTGAAGGTTTTAACTCTGAAAAAGCTGATGTGTTCAAAAGAAACTTGACAAGACCACCAAATTGTTCAAAGAGCTCCAGGGAGCCCAGAATGAGCTTTTGAGCATCAGACCCTCTCCCAGTATGATCTGTCTCTTGGGTCCCTCATACAGAGAAATGCATCTGTCTGAACAAGTGACTAATAATCTTACAACTTACACAGCAGGTAACTTCAGGTGATATTGTAAGCATGTATGGAGTTCAAAAAGCAATAAGAGTTTCCATTCCTTGCCTTATCCTAGAAAACAACTTTGTAGATTTAACAGAAGATTTTGAAGAACCTAAAAAGATCGACGTTGCTGAGTGTGGACTTGATGGGATTTGAAGCCAACTGGTATTTGATTATATATTGTGTACATATTTTTTCTTTATTCTTAACTTGGAAATGCTTTTCAGGAGATATTAAATATTTGTAAATTATGTTTTCAATTAAACTTTAGAATAATGAATTTTAATGTTCCAGAGTTTGAACTTGTATTGGGTAATAAAGCTGGACCTGGGACTCAAAAAAAGATGTGTTCACCCTCCCTCTCCTCTTTATCCATAAGTACAATATTCACTATGGAAAAGAAATTTTAAAAATAAGAAAATAATTCAAGAGAAGTGGTTAAATATGGAGATCCAATTTCCAAATAAGAGGAGTTTCTAAAAGTGATAAAACAGACAAAAGGATCAAAACCAATTCTCAGAGAAAACATCATTTTAAAAAAAAATTGCAGAGAGTACTACCTGAGTCCTACACAAAATCAAGAGCAAAAGCAACACCATGACATAGCTTCATAAAAATTTAAACTGTAAGGGGAAAGACAATTCTACAAGTTTCCAAGCAAAAAAAAAGTAGGTCATTTTCATGGAGCAAAATTTTAAACTAGCTTTGACTTTTTCTACTGCAGTGAGCAATGCTGGATGACAATGTGATGACATCTTCTACAGAGAGGGTAAAGTGCAACTCAAGAATGATGGACCACATCATGCCATTTGTATAGGGAGGTAACAGACAGATACTTGCAGACATGACCAATCTTTAAAAAAATGTGGCAGCAGGGGCTTTTGAAAAAAATTGCTCACAGCTGCAACATATAGTATGCAAGGCTAAATTAGAGAAAGAAATTAGAACGGATAATGGCTAAAAAGTGAACCTATGAGAATTACTGATACAAACTATTGTTAAAGAAGCAAAAATAACTGTGGAAGAATTACTCCTGATACTGCAGTAATTATTTAAAATAAGACACAGAAAGTATAAAAGAAACATGAAGAGAAAAAAGTGAGAAATATCAAATTTAATTATGAATGGGAAATTGGATGTAGGGAATAGGAGATGCAGACAAAAAAGTAGCATCCTTTGTCTTTCTTGCAGGGAAGTACAGCAGGCTTTTGATTAGGGAAAGAGAAATAGAATGCTTGTAGAACATTTCAAGATATTTACATGAGGCTTTAAAATAGCATTTTTTGTCTTCTAAAACATTTTAAAAGATAAAGGGAAAGGCCGGGTGCAGTGGCTCGCACCTGTAATTCCAGCACTTTGGGAGGTCAAGGTGGGCAGATCACGAGGTCAGGAGATCGAGACCATCCTGGCTAACACGGTGAAACCTCGTCTCTACTGAAAATACAAAAAATTAGCTGGGCGTGGTGGCGGGTGCCTGTAATCCCAGCTACTCGGGAGGCTGAGGCAGGAGAATGGCGTGAACCTGGGAGACAGAGCTTGCAGTGAGCCGAGATCGTGCTACTGCACTCCAGCCTGGGCGACAGAGCGAGGCTCCACCTCAAAAAAA
>NW_016810371.1:34427-40322 GCF_001698545.2 Rhinopithecus bieti
AGAAAGGAGAAAGGGAAAAATATAGTCCATATAACCAGAGACAATAAAGTTTCCTAATACATATTGAAAAAATTAACACCAAATGTACCAAACACTGGATCTCATATAAATAATGTAAACTCACCATTAAAAGGCAGTTTCTGCCTAAACCAATAAACAAAATTAATACAAGAGAGGCCAGTTAGGTTAAAGTTATAAAGATTCTAGAAGGTTAAAGTTAGAAAGGCTCATCCAATATAAGTCATTTAAAAACAGCAAATAAGTAAATAATTACAAAACCAGGACCTGAAAGTTGATAAAAATTAGTGTCAAATAAAAGAGTTAAGATAAAAGTTGATTAAGCATGATATAAAGTTTCAATAATAAAAACTACCAACGTTCAATTTAAATGGAACCATAAAATGGATATTAGAAATGTGAAATTTTCTGTTATGATATAATCTTTCATGTTATCGAGAACTGAATAAAGCACAACTAAAATCAGTTTTACGCTCATTTATCTATTGTAGATGTTTTGCTGATTCTATAAGCAGGAACTGACTGTATAGCAATATGTATATTCTTGGCTATTAATATTTCTGCAAACTTGCAAACTAACTTAATACTATTGCAAGGATCAGGAGACAGCATACATAAAACCTGCAATTGCGTAACATTGACCAGAGATGGTTAATGTTGATATTAACTATTAAAATATCATTGGATAATGATCACAAGACTTTGGTCAACTTGGTAAATATTTTCATGACTTCTGGTTTAATTTAGTGTGATGGCAAAATGGACTTTATAGCTGGAAACAGTTTTTATGTATAATTATGTGGGTACTAATTTTCTCATTTGCATTGATATTAAGGTAATGTTGATATCAATTAATATTAATTGGGAAAACTGCCACTCATATACAGAATTTGTGTAGGGAAGGGGGACATACTCCCATAGGAATATTTCCCTTCATTTACAGAGATTACCAGAGAATTAGAGACTCTGCAAAAGATTTTGATCCTACTCTTCAAGTAAAAAACAACTTTAATTTTAAAGGGTGGACAGCCCTGAAAACCATCATTTATCAAGCCCTGAGGCATGTTCTGAAAGAAAGAGTGTGAAGAAAGTGAGCTGTCTAGGCTTTGCATGTCAAAGGGCCAACTCTGCCCTGGGAAGGAGCTGCAGAGCTGATGCTACAATCAGGACGGTGTTTCTGCTTATGAATATTAATTTAAGCACTAAAATCCCTGGGAATTAATGTCTATCCCTAGGAGGTATGTGTGTGGTCAATAGTCGTGTAATGGATAATTAGGATTAATGAGAATGCATAGAGGGCCTCACAATGACAGGAGCCTCCAAAAGGATGTGACTTGGAGGTGAACGCTCACCTGCATATTTCTACTAGACTTCCTGTGGAAGCCCTCGTGATTATTTTATATGGAATAATCTGACCTTTGGAAAGTGGACTGCAGGGCTATTACTGTGTCTCACTGATATGGAAAGGCAAGGAGTTAGACCCTAGAGCCAGTTTTCTAACTAAGACTCAAAATCCAGAGGCAGTAAACAAACAAAGAAGAACACACCACACACACACACACACACACAGAAACAAATCAGGACACCTAGAAAAACTGGTTGGTTCATGGAGATATATGAAAGGTCTTCAAAAACGTCACAGAAAATGAGTATTATGAAAACTATGCATGAATTTCAAAAATTTTTTGTACCAAAATAAAGTAAGTTGTTATAACATATCTGAACAGGATCTAGCTTGAGGTACTAAAAAAATAAGACATTAGTTTGAGCAGAGTCCTCATCAGAGCAACATGAATGCTGTTAAAATTAAAGCAAAAACAAACCTCAAATTTATGGTGAAGCTTGTGTGGAAGAATGACAATTTATGAAAATTTATAGGAAAAATGCCTGAAGGAAGTTAGCAGTTTACAAATGGATAACTTGTTTTAAGAAGAGGCAAGAGGATGTTGAAAATGAAGGCCACAGTGGCAGACCATCCACATCAATTAGTGAGGAAAAAATTAATCTTGTTCATGCCCTAATTGAAAAGGATTGATGATTAATGGTAGAAACAATAGCCAACATTATAGACATCTCAATTAGATCAGCTTACACAATTCTGACTGAAAAGTTAAAATTGAGCAAACTTTCCACTTGACAGATGTCAAAACTGTTGGACCCAGACAAGCTACAAATAAGAGCAGAACTTTCAGTGGAAATTATCCAAGTGAGATCAAGTGAGGTCAAGATCCCGAAGCGTTTATTCAAAGAATTGTAACAAGAGATGAAGCATGGCTTTCCTGGTACTGTCTTGATGACAAAGCACAATCAAAGCAATGGCTACCAAGAGGTAGAAGTGGTCCAGTCAAAGCAAAAGTGGACCAGTCAAGAATAAAGGTCATGGCAACAATTTTTTGGTATGCTCAAGGCATTTTGCTTGTTGACTTTCTATAGGGCCAAAAAACAATAACACCTGCTTTTTATGGGAGTGTTTTGAGAAAGTTAGCCAAAGCTTTAGCAGAATAATAACCAGGAAAGCTTCACTAGAGTCCTTCTCCAATACAACAATGCTCCTGGTTATTCTGCTCAACAAACAAGGGCAATTTTGCAAGAGTTTCAGTGGAAAATCATTAGGCACCCAGCTTACAGCACTGATTTGGCTCCTTCTGACTTGTTTTTGTTTCCCAATCTTAAAATCTTTAAAGGGCATCCATTTTTCTTTGGCTGATAATGTAAAAGACTGTATTGACATGGTTAAATTCCCAGGACCATCGCTCCTTTAGAGATGGACTAAATGACTGGTATCATTGCTTACAAAAATGTCTTGAACCTGACAGAGCTTATGTCAAGAAATAAAGTTTTAATTTTTTTATCATTATCTTTTTTAGAATTTTTGATATGTATATTTAATCTTCTAATCCCTTTTTTTTCCCACATGCTTTTTGAAGTCCCCTCATATGAGGCAATGCCATGTAAAGTGTTTCAAGTTTCTCTTCCTTTCAATCTTCTCTGTGAATTTCTGCAATTCCCAAGGCAGAATCAGGTGCTCCTGCCTCTATGACATGTGGCCCCTCTTCATTTGTAAGGAAGTCCCTAGGGATTTTTTTTTGAGATGGAGTCTCACTCTGTCGCCCAGGCTGGAGTGCAGTGGCGCCATCTTGGCTCACTGCAAGCTCTGCCTCCCGGGTTCACGCCATTCTCCTGCCTCAACCTCCCGAGTAGCTGGGACTACAGGCACCCGCCACCATGGCCAGCTAATTTTTTGTATTTTTAGGAGAGACGGGGTTTCCCCGTGTTAGCTCGATCTCCTGACCTCGTGATCTGCCCACCTTGGCCTCCCAAAGTGCTGGGATTACAGGTGTGAGCCACCGCGCCTGGCCTGGGATCTTTTTATCATTGTATTATTACTTATCATTGTATTATAACGTTTGTCTTCACCAGATTATGAAATTGAGAGTCATGTTTATCAACCACAGGGTCATGTTTATCTTTCTAGCTCCAGCAAATTACCACAGAGCCTGACACACACACCACAGTCTCCATGAATGTGGCAGAGTTTTTGGAGGATAAAAACTTAGTATTATATGTGTTTTAGAAAGATCATTCTGACAGCAACATGGTGGTTGAAATGAGAGGAATCAGATGTCAGACAGGGAGAACAGTTAAGAGGCCATAACCCAGGCCCCAAATAGCTGGGATCTGAATCAGGACAGGGGGAGCAGAGGGTAGATACAAGAGGTTGGTAAAATTGGGCAATTCTTGGAACCAATTTGATATTGAAGGTGAGGGAGGTGGAGCTTTATATATTGTAGTTCCTGGTTTGGGCAAATAGATGGATGCTGTTGCCATTGATTGAGATAAGAAATAGTTAATTGACAATAAAATATCAAGCTCCATTTTAGTCAGGTTGATTTTGAGGTAAATTTTTCAGCAGATAGTTGGCTATTTGGATTTAAAACATAGAGGAGAGGTTTGGGTTAACAATATATTTGGAATGCACCAGGATCTACAAAAATCATTCCCTTAAGAATTTCAAGACAGAAGAAAACAAAATTATTAGTAAGAGATGACAGTATTTGATGAAAAAATACATATATATGCCCTTAGGAAGCATAGTTTTCTGTGTTGCCCTTTCTTTCTTTCTTTATTGAACTGTCTTCCATTTCTACAAGAGTACAGCATAAACACTATGGAAAATGGTTGTGTCTTGTATGAAATATGTTTTCAAGGACCCACGTTGCAATTCACTTAGCTGGATAGGGGATGCCAAAAATTTTCTCCTTCTAAAACAGTGACCCCTAACCTTTCGGACACCAGGGACCAGTTTCATGGAAGACAATTTTTCCACAGACTCGGGAGGCAGTGGGGAGATGGTTTCCAGATGAAACTTTTTCACCTCAGATAATCAGGCATTAGTTAGATTCTCATAAGGAGTGTGCATCCTAGATCCCTCACATGTGCAGTTCACAAAAGGGTTTGTAGTCCTATGAGAATGTAATGCCCCTGCTGATCTGACAGGAAGCAGAGCTCAGGTGGTAATGCTGCAATGCTTGCTTGCCTGCTAGTCACCTCCTGCTATGTGGCCCGGTTCCTAACAGTCATTAGACCAGTACAGGTCCTTGGCCTGGGAGTTGGCGACCCCCTGCTCTAAAAGACTAACACAGTCTCCATCTTGTTACATTTCGTAGACACAGAAAACTTTTTTGGTATGTTTGTTTAATTTTACAAAGAAAAAAAAAGGGCTAAAACTAAACATATTCTTTTGCAACTCATTTACATAGTTTTATGTTCTACAGATATGAGTTACTAAATATTTCATCCATTGTTAGATTTTCAGGTTGTTTCTATATATATTTGCACATTTCTATAGGATAAATTCTGAAAAGAGAGGTTGCCGACATCAATATGTTAATCATATGTTTTGGCACAAATTAATTGAGTAATATTTGCTTTAAATACTTTAAAGATTTTGCATTTGAAATATTCTTTATTTATAAAAAATCTGTGTTACTATAAACACAAGTAGTTTTATTTCTTTTTTGTTTTTTTTAAATTTTTTGTTATACTTTAAGTTCTAGGGTACATGTGCACAACGTGCAGGTTTGTTACATATGCATACCTGTGCCATGTTGGTGTGCTGCACCCATTAACTCATCATTTATATTAGGTATATCTCCTAATGCTATCCCTCCCCCCTCCCTCCACCCCTCCACAGGCCCCAGTGTATGATGTTCCCCTTCCTGTGTCCAAGTGTTCTCATTGTTCAGTTCCCACCTATGAGTGAGAACATGTGGTGTTTGGTTTTCTATTCTTGCGATAGTTTGCTGAGAATGATGGCTTCCAGCTGCATCCATGTCCTTACAAAAGACATTAACTCATCTTTTTTTATGGCTGCATAGTATTCCATGGTGTATATATGCCACATTTTCTTAATCCAGTCTATCATTGACGGATATTTGGGTTGGTTCCAAGACTTTGGTATTGTAAATAGTACCAAAATAAACATACGTGTGCATGTGTCTTTATAGCAGCATGATTTATAATCCTTTGGGTATATACCCAGTAATGGGATGGCTGGGTCAAATGGTATTTCTAGTTCTAGATCCTTGAGGAATCGCCACACTGGCTTCCACAATAGTTCAACTAGTTTACAGTCCCACCAACAGTGTAAAAGTGTTCCTATTTCTCCACATCCTCTCCAGCACCTGTTGTTTCCTGACTTTTTAATGATCACCATTCTAACTGGTGTGAGATGGTATCTCATTGTGAATTTGATTTGCATTTCTCTGATGGCTAGCGATGATGAGCATTTTTTCATGTGTCTGTTGGCTGCATAAATGTCTTCTTTTGAGAAGTGTCTGTTCATATCCTTTGCCCACTTTTTGATGGGGTTGTTTG
>NW_016810371.1:42310-46931 GCF_001698545.2 Rhinopithecus bieti
AAATTTCCCTCTACACACTGCTTTAAATGTGTCCCAGAGATTCTGGTATGTTGTATCTTTGTTCTCATTGGTTTCAAAGAACATCTTTATTTCTGCCTTCATTTCATTATGTACCCAGTAGTCATTCAGGAGCAGGTTGTTAAATTTCCATGTAGTTGAGTGGTTTTGACTGAGTTTCTTAATCCTGAGTTCTAGTTTAATTGCACTGTGGTCTGAGAGACAGTTTTTAAAATAATTTCTGTTCTTTTACATTTGCTGAGGAGTGCTTGACTTCCAACTGTATGGTCAATTTTGGAATAAGTGCGATGTGGTGCTGAGAAGAATGTATATTCTGTTGATTTGGGGTGGAAAGTTCTGTAGATGTCTATTAGGTCTGCTTGGTGCAGAGCTGAGTTCAATTCCTGGATATCTTTGTTAACTTTCTGTCTCGTCGATCTGTCTAATGTTGACAATGGGGTGATAAAGTCTCCCATTATTATTGTGTGGGAGTCTATGTCTCTTTGTAAGTTTCTAAGGACTTGCTTTATGAATCTGGGTGCTACTATATTGGGTGCATATATATTTATGATAGTTAGTTATTCTTGTTGAATTGATCCCTTTACCATTATGTGATGGCCTTATCTCTTTTGATCTTTGTTGGTTTAAAATCTGTTCTATCAGAGAGTAGGATTGCAACCCCTGCCTTTTTTTGTTTTCGATTTGCTTGGTAGATCTTCCTCCATTCCTTTATTTTGAGCCTATGAGTGTCTCTGCACGTGAGATGGGTGTAGGACCCTCCAAGTCAGGTGTGGGATATAATCTCCTGGTGTGCCATTTCCTAAGACCCTTGGAAAAGCGCAGTATTAGGGTGGGAGTGACCCATTTTTCCAGGTACTGGGTGTCATGGTTTCCCTTGGCTAGAGAAGGGAATTCCCTTAACCCTTGCGCTTCCCGGGTGAGGTGATGCCTCGCCCTGCTTCGGCTCTTGCTCAGTGGGCTGCACCCACTGTCCTGCACCCACTGTCCCACACGCCCACGTGAGATGAACCCGGTTCCTCAGTTGGAAATGCAGAAATCACTCGTCTTCTGTGTCGTTCACGCTGGGAGCTGTAGCCTGGAGCTGTTCCTATTAGGCCATCTTGGAACTGCCCCCTCAAGCAGTTTTATTTCATTCTCATGCTCTGGCTTTGATTAATAAAGAATTATATAAACTTTCTAATTATGTGCTCAGAAATATATAAAACATAAATTTTGATTTTATTTTCTTTAAGAAGTGTTTAAAACAAGACTACTAAAAGAGTGATGTAGATATGATTTGTCATTTGGGATTGTGCTTTCAGTCTGTTACTTTTTGTGTTTAAATATGAAAGGAAGAAATAATAGGTTTAATTATAGAAGCATTATATTAAATAATTCTCCAATGAGGAGTTATAATAAACTCTAATCATATTTCTGAATTGAAAATCTTAAACATTTTTTTCTCCAACTTTAATTTGCAGAAGCTGCAATAGGTGATTTAAAAATAAGTAAACACATTCAGAAGAGATACAGATCCAGAACTGCAGGCATTTCTTGTTTAAACAAAAGCTAACACTGTACAAATATTGTTGGCTGTTTTTCATCAATAATAATAAAATTACTTTCTGTAATTAAAATATATTATCCTATATTAAATTTGAAAATGCCTCTATTTGTGGTTATAAAAGATGACTTTTCTAATATACTTGAAAGTAAATTCTGAAGAAATTATGTGAGGTGGTAGGCATGTGAGTGTTACACGCAGAGTAAAAATATTCACTTGCTTAAATTAATCTTTTCTTGTACAGTAAATGCATATGTGAAATCAAGTTATTTCATTTACATATCTCAATAAGATAGAAAGGTTGAACTTTCAAATGGAAGTCTCATAGTAAAAGTTTTACTTTTAAAATATTCAAAACTACATGCCAAAAAACCATAAATAATAAAATATTATGATATTCGTGTAGAAATAGAAAAGTTGAACTATCAGAACAGATGAGAGAGGCTAGAAACAAACTCAGTGTGTATGTGAACCTAATACATTATTAAGGTGGCATTTAAATCAATGAGGAAAGAATGGATTATTTATTTGGGGAAACTGACCACTGAATAGACAATCAATAAAATTAGGTCTTTACCTCACATCACATGCACAAATAACTTTAAAGTGATTAAATATTTAAATATCAAAAATAAAATCAGAGTGGTAGATCAAAGCATAGGAAAACATTTCTATAATTGTGAAACAGGCAAATAATTTTTTTTCTTAACTCTCAGCTTAAGTTTAGGGGTACACGTGCAGGTTTGTTATATGGAGAAACTCATATCACAGGGGTTTGTTGTACAGATTATTTTTTCACCCAGGTACTAAACCTACTACCCAACAGTTACTTTTTCTCATCCTCTCCCTCATCTCACCCTCCATTTTCCAGCAGGCCCCAGTGTCTGCTGTTCCCTTCTTTGTATCCATGTGTTCTCATCATTTAGCTCCAACTTATAAGTGAGAACATGTGGTATTTAAGTTTCTGTTCCTAGGATAATGGCCTCCAGCTCCATCTGTGTTATCTGTGTTTCTCCAAAAGACATAAACTTGTTCTTTTTCATGATTGTATAGTATTCCATGGTGTATATGTATCACATTTTCTTTATCTAGCCTACTATTCATGGGCGTTTGGTTGATTCCATGTCTTTGCTATTGTGAATAGTGTCAGGCAAGGCATGTCTAAGTATAACTTAAGCCCTCAAAACCACAAACAAAAGATCTATAGATTTGATTATAATCAAAATGTTAGCATAGCAAGAAAATACACAGGCGAAGTAAAAAGACAAATCACCAACTTGTAACAACGTGTTAGCTACTATTTCCACATAGGGAAGTCAAAGCCTACTCTCATTAGTGCTTACAGCAAGCTACAAGAAGACATGCGAACTCATTCTAGATTCTATGCCACACATATTTACAGGGTGTGTGTTAGGTGCCAGCCATGCTCCAAGACACTAATGATGCACACCTTGTTAAGACATTGAGCTTTATGGTAAGAGCAGGAGGGCATTGTTAAAGTGTTTTAAGGAGTTCAGGAAAGTTCATGCTCAGATTTAAATTTTAGTTATTTTATTTTATTTTATGTTATTTTATTTTATTTGAGACTGCGTTTCACTCTGTCTCCAAGGCTGGAGTACAGTGGCATGATCTCAGCTCACTGCGACCTCCACTTCCTGGGTTCAAGCAATTCTCATGCCTCAGCCTCCCTAGTGGCTGGGATTACAGGCGTACACCACTAGGCCTGGCTAATTTTTGTGTTTTTAGCAGAGATGGGATTTCACCATGTTGCTCAGGCTTGTCTTGAACTCCTGGGCTCATACAATCCACCCACCTTGGCCTCCCAAAGTGCTGGGATTACGGCGTGAGTCACCATGTCCAGCCCAGATTTGAATTTTAGAAACTTGTGCTGGCGGTGGAGTAGAGAACCAATTGGAGGGGTGATTGGGTAAGCAGATTTGAAGGTAGAAAAACCAGGTGGGATGCTGTTAGTGACCTTATCTAATTATGGGATGTGAAATGGTGAGAGAAAGTAAACTTGACAAGACTTCGTGAATTGCATATGGGGGTTGAAGTAGATGCAGAAATAAAATACCATGCACAGGTTTCTACCTTGAGCAACTGTGAGAAAGTGGTGCCACTTCACTAAGATAAGGAGGGCAGGTGGAGGAGAGGAGCGCAGAGGGAATAGGAGTTCAGGTGTTGCCATGTTGAGTTGTCAATGCCGTGAAACATCCAAGTGGAGAAGTGCGAGCATAGCTGGATGTGCAGTTTAGTAGAACAATCTGAGCTAGAGAGCTGTACATCCCAAGTGCCTCAGGCTGCAGCATCCAGGGAGAATAGATTTAGTCCCACTACTATTATTTGCCAAGTTTCATGTGTTCAGATGTAACACCTATATGATTATAGAAAGTCTAGTCTCCTGTACCAGTTCTCTCTCCAAGAATCCTCCTAGAATACTTCTAAATGTCCAGGAATGGAATCTATTCTTTTTTTTTTTTTTACATTAGAAATGTTCCTGTCACTCTTACCATACAAATGTTTGGCTGAACTGGGCAAGTACAACAATGCTGGTGAAACTGGGAGTGCCAAGGGCCATACCACTCCACTGGTCACACTCAGACTGTGATGGGGTATTTGAGGATGTCTGTTTCAGTGTCCATAGCCCCTCTCCTATAGCATACACTCTGGGAAGGTGATCAGATTCCGGTGAGTTTCTGTGTCACCTGCTGCCTTCCTCCTCCTAGACCCGGTCCTGTGCTCTGATATTAGTCACCAGTGCTGATCTTAGTTCTCTTTGCCTCTGGCGCTTACGTTGAACTCTCTTCAGGGGTCCTTGATGTCTGTCCCAGCAACCTCCCTCCTCCAAGTCTTCCTCAGCCATCAGATGTTTTTCTTTTTTCTTTTTTTCTATTATACTTTAAGTTCTAGGGTGCATGTGCATAATGTGCAGGTTTGTTACATATGTATACTTCTGCCATGTTGGTGTGCTACACTCATCAACGCGTCAGCACCCATCAACTCGTAATTTACATCAGGTATAACTCCCAGTGCAATCCCTCCCCCCTCCCCCCTCCCCCC
>NW_016810371.1:50277-68150 GCF_001698545.2 Rhinopithecus bieti
TTGCAGAAGATAGAATATTGCTGAACAGCGAGTGTACCTGTCTGATTCTTGCTTTGGAAGCTTCCTCTCAGGGGTGTACTCCACCGTGTGAGGTATGGGGTGTCGGTCTGCCCCTAGTGGAGGATGTCTCCAGTTAGGCTACTCAGGGGTCAGGGACCCACTTGAGCAGGCAGTCTGTCCATTCTCAGATCTCAACCTCCATGTTGGGAGATCCACTGCTCTCTTCAAAGCTGTCAGACAGAGTCGTTTGCATCTGCAGAGGTTTCTGCTGCTTTTTGTTGTTGTTGTTGTTGTTGTTGTTGTTGTTGTTGTTGTTGTTTAGCTGTGCCCTGTCCCCAGAGGTGGAGTCTACAGAGACTGGCAAGCCTCCTTGAGCTGCTGTGAGCTCCACCCAGTTCGATCTTCCCAGGGCTTTGTTTACCTACTTAAGCCTCAGCAATGGCGGGCGCCCCTCTCCCAGCCTCGCTGCTGCCTTGCAGTTAGATGGCAGACTGCTGTGCTAGCAATGAGGAAGGCTCCGTGGGTGTGGGACCCTCCCGGCCAGGTGTGGGATATAATCTCCTGGTGTGCCTGTTTGCTTAAAGCACAGTATTGGGGTGTGAGTTACCCAATTTCCCAGGTGTTGTGTGTCTCAGTTCCCCTGGCTAGGAAAAGGGATTCCCTTCCCCCTTGCGCTTCCCAGTTGAGGCGATGCCTCGCCCTGCTTCAACTCTCACTGGTTGGGCTGCAACAACTGACCAGCACCGATTGTCTGGTACTCCCTAGCGAGATAAATCCAGTACCTCAGTTGAAAATGCAGAAATCACCTGTCTTCTGTGTCATTCGTGCTGGGAGCTGGAGACTGGAGCTGTTCCTATTTGGCCATCTTGCTCCGCCCCCCAGATGTTTTTCTATATATCTGAAGTGCAGGGACCCTTCAGCCCTTGTGGAAATAGGTAGCTATGTCTAGGTAGGGGGAGAAATGTCATTTGATCTCCTTCACCTGACTCCAGTTGTTGCTGGAACAGGACTCTGTTATATATTCAATACTGCAATGCCCTTGTCTAAGATGAAGCCCTGCTTTAAACACGGTGAATCTCCAAAAGTCTCATTCAAGACCCTCTACATTTTGGCAGGGGTCTGTCTTTACAAACTTCCATCTGTTTCGCACCCACCTGTTGTCCATCAACACCAAATCACATCATCTTCCCTAACATGCCTTCCACTCTGTTGATGTGTCTGGTTATGGAAGGCCTCATCTTGCCATGTCTGTTCCTCTGAGTCTTATCTGCCTCTCATGGACCATCTAGATGCTATGGCAGATTGCCATATGAAAAATCAAACTCTCTCATTCCATAAACCCATGGCACTTTGAACTTTTGGTATAAACCTCTTCATTTATTCTTGCCACAAATATTCATGGAACAAAATTACTGAAAGGCAATATGAGTAATGGTGAGGAGCACTGGAGTAACACTGTCTGAATCCGTCCTAGATTTGCCACTGACTAGTTGTATAAGCTCTGGCAAGTTACTTAATCTTTCTGTGCTTCAGTTTCCTGTTATATAAAAATAGCAAAAATGATAGCACCTCACTCTTAGGGTTATTATGATAATTAAGTCAATTTATTCATGCAAAGCACTGAGAATAGTGCCTGCACAAGTAAGTGCTCAATGGGTCTTGGTTATTGTTACATATTTTATTTTTAAAGTATAGTAGAACAACAGAGCTGCCTTTCAGTCAGCTTCTCTAGATCAGCATATAGGACAAATACAAAGCTTACCATCTGCCTCTGGGACCCAACATGTATTCTTGAAGGATGCTTTGACTTCACTTTTAACAATTTTTGTCCAGCAGGGAATTGACCCAGAATACATGCCCTGAACACCTTTTTGTTCTGACTGCATTGACTTTTGCTGACTTCAATTCTCATTGAATGATAATTATTTAGTATCTGCTATATGCTGGGGCTGTGTTAGTACTAGATATGCCATCATAAGGAAAACATATGTGATCCTGTCATTAATGAAATTTAAAGGTATATGGGCATTAAATAAATATAAAGATAAATGCCCAAATAAACATATGATACAAAACTGTGGTAAGTGCTATGAAGAAAGGAAGAGTAAAAACGAAGCAAAACAAGAAGCACCTAATTTACATTGAGAGGTCAGTGAGGTCCATTGAAAGAAGTGATGTTTAATCATTTAGCTTGGAATAGCCAGGTGAAGAGAGAAAGGAAGACCTCAGATGTGCACAAAGGCAAGAAGGAAACGAAGAGCTTGTTGAGATGAGGGAGACGGAAGGGGAGTAGTGTGACCTCAGCCCAGGAAATGAGATGAGACAAGAAAGGGAGGCAGGGCCTGGTCACCTGAGGGTTCTTAGACCACACTAGGTATCAGAAATTCTATTCCAAGAGTACTGGGAAGCCACTAAAGGGTTTTATGCAGTGGAGTGACAAATAATTGAATTTATATCTTTAAGACATTACACTGGCTGTAGTGTGAGTGTGGATTGGAAAGCAGTGAAAAGGGGGAATGATAAACTCCCTACAATGCCAGACATGACTCCCAAAACTTAGTAGTAAGTGAAAACACCAAGTCACAGGCGAATGCATTCTCATTGATTCTATCTACATAAAGGTCAAAAAACAGGCAAAACCAAGCAAAACGTTAAGAATGTGTGTGTGTGTGTGTGTGTGTGTGTATTTATTAGATAAAGAAATATAAACAAACACAAAGACACACTAATCTCCAAATTCATGAGAGTGGTTACTCCTGGGGGGACACAGCAGAGTCTCTAGTTTGAAAAGTTGCACATGGGAGACTTCAAAAGCGATTCAAAATATTATATTTCTTAAGCTGAGTGGTGGGTACATGAATATTTATTCTTTACAATGTTCATTTGCATAATATATACTCTTCTCTATGTGTGCTATATGTCTTAATAAACATTTAGATTACCAAGCTCAAAATTCATAAAATATTAAAATATGAAAAGTTGGGTGGCTGATACATATGGGTGTTTATTATATTATTCTTTATATTTTCCATGTGTTTGAAATATTCCAAAAATAAAAATAAATAGCAAAGGGAAAATAGATCCAAGGAGGGAGGAAGAAGGAGGAAAGCAGCAGGACCTCCAAGCTGCACGATTCCAAGGGCACCTTCTTATTGTAACCTATCATGTGTGGTGATGTGCCCCAGGTGGTGCACGTACCTAGGCTACAACGTACACGTTGCCTCCTGAGGCCTCACAGTGCCATGGCCTGGCCACCAGTGGGGAAGCTCCTGCAAAAGTCTAGGCTATAGATAACTATGACTTGTACTAAGATAGTGGCAATGGGGTTAGAGAAAAATAGACATATTCAAGCTATATTTAGGAGATAGAAGAGAGGACTTGGTAATAGACTGAATGTCTCGCTGTGTCAAAGAGATGGGAGGCACCCCTTCCCCCATGTCATTCGGCTTTTCACAAAATCCTGTTCCAAGACCTGGGCATCTGCTAGGTCACGGATGCCTCGCAGACACAGATCATGCCTCATTGGGAGATTTCAAAACTTTAATTCTCTCAGATTTGGTGGTTTTTCCAATGTCACCCCAAAGACCTTTAAATTCTGTTTTCATGCCAGATTTCCCAGCAGCAACTCCCAAACAGCTGCAGAGGGAGCCTGAAACAGAGAAGGGGCTCCTCTGGGCCCCCAGAAGCTAGGCTGATTTCATAATGCCTCTAGAATCTAGCATGCTTGTCCATCACTCATAAGCTGTGAGTATAAACCACAGTTAAGCTCATATGTTTCAGTTCCTAAATTACAGTTGCACTTGGGGAAAATAGCTGCTGGTATTTACCACAGTGCCCTCCCCCTAGAAAGTGCCCCACACAGTCAGTTATTACTTGGTCCTGCTCCTCAACCCAGTGCAGCCTTGGTCATCACTTGGACAAGCAGTTATTACGTGGCCAGCCTTCCTGATGCACCTGCATCAGCAACCACCACAGATGAGGGCCTGCCTTGGTGATGGCCCTCCCCACAAAGAAGCCACCTGCTCTGCCCTGGTTATGGAGGAGGCAGAGTCCCGTGCCCCTTCTCACCAGCACAGCCTCCCCTCGAGATATAGACATTTATGTGGTGGTTGAAAAGAGGTTTATCTGGCATTATACTCTAAGCTCATCTCACCTGAGCTGGACTGTGCAGTTCTCAATTGTGTTCCTCAGCCTCTAGGGCACTGTGATATGGCTTGTAAGAACTCACGACATCCCTGTGTCATCTGACAGAACAATAGAATGTGTGAAAGTGCCCCAATCATCTCTCCTTCTTCCAAGCAAAAAGTATTTATTGAGGGTTTGTCTGATGTGAGGCACTGGGTCAGACTTGGTACAAAAAGTGAACAAGGCAGTCAGAATGCTAGCTGTGAAGGCGTTCATATCCACTTGTACTTTGCAAATGTGCTTTGAGTGTTTGGGGAGCTAATTTGAATCATCACTGTCTTTCCTACTCATGCACTAAATTTTTCGACCTTCCTTAAAAGTTTCACTCCTGTTACAGCCTTCAATCCATTTTACTGGGAGGTTTCTATTCAATTTGTCATTATTTTTAGCAATGGGATATTATTAAGCTGATTTTCCAAAACCAGTTGGCTTTTTCTGTCCATAATGTGTTTCTACTAGAAGTATTTTAAAGCCTATGGTCCTAAGTTGATGCTAATGATCTGATGGTATTTCTTCTGGCTTATCTTACCAAGGGTCGAAGGAATATTAATGTGTGTGCTTGGAGTCCTTAGGCAACTGATGAGCAGGAGACTGAGTGGGAAACACCACAGCAGCCAGAGTCCATTCAATACACCCACATGTAGTGAGCAACCTTTAGTGAGGACGATTATCATTTGTATTAACACTCATACTGAAGCCTGACAAAGAAAACAAATGAAAAGAATATTATACACAAATTTCACCTGTGACTATAGCTTGAAAAAGTAAAATGTCAGTAAGACTACATTCAACAGTACATTAAAGAATAATATATGACAAAGGAGTTTTTATTTCTGAAATGAAAATATAGCTTATTATAAAGAAATGTATTATATTCATAAATTACAAGAGACAAAAGCAATGAAATCATTTCCAAAGATGCCAAAAGGGGCATAATATAATTTAACAGGCATTTCTAATTAAATAAAGGCTATTACAGAGTATTATGATAAAATGATATAACCGAAATCCAAAGCAATGTTAGATTCACAGTGAAACACTAGAGGCTATTCCATTAAAGTCAGGAAGAAGACAATTGTACTCACTATCACTACTACTTAATGTTGTACAGAAAATCAATTTAATAAACCAAGTTTTCTAAAACCTCTAAAATATTAGAGAAGACAAACTTTGTATTATTTTCAGATGCTATCATTGTCTTGCTAAAATCCATGAAAATGAACAAAATTATTGGAAAATAAAAGATTATAGCATGGTAACAAATTACAAGAAAATATTCTGAAATAAATAGCTTTCTATATACCAACAATAGTCAGTTAGAATTATGACTGAGAAGAATCCATTCACAATTGCAAAACAAAACAGTAAAATTTTAGGAGTAAATGTAAATTGAAAATAAATGTATAAAATCTATAAGAAGAAAAGTGTTCAACATTGCTGAAGGACAAAGAAGAAAACCTGGTTATGGGGAGTGATTTACCATGTTCATTGATGAGAAAACTCAATATTGTCAATATGTCAACTTTTCTCAAAATAGATTTTAATTTTAAAGACAGTCCGTAAAATCTTCTACATTTGAAATTATGGAAATTTAAAATATACATAAAAGATGAAAAATAGTGCAATAAGCATTTGTATAGCCCTCACTGCAATGTATTTGGTTGGTGCAAAAGAAATTGCAATTTTGCTATTAGTTGCACTAACCTAATATCAACTGTTAACATCCTGCTACCTTTATTTCATCTCATACACTTTTGTTTTCTGTGCTATTTGAATGTCAGTTGCAGACATCCATTGCATTTGCCCCTACACCCATCAACATGCTTTTCTAAGAATTAAGGCAATTTTCAGGCCGGCGCGGTGGCTCAGCCTGTATCCCCAGCACTTGGGAGGCCGAGACGGGCGGCATCACGAGGTCAGGAGCACGAGACCATCCTGGCTACACCGTGAAACCCTGTCTCTCCACTACCAATACAAACCAGTCCCGCTCGGCGCGCCGCGCTCGCTGGGCGAGGTGGGTGGGCGCCTGTAGGCTGAGGCAGGAGAATGGCGTCCCCGGAGGCGGAGCCTTGCAGGTGAGCCTGGAGATCCGGCCCCCTGCCCCGCAGCGCGACAGAAGCGAGACTCCTCTCAAAAAAAAGAAAAAAAAAAAAAAAACAAGAATTAAGGCATTTTAACACAGTTTCACACTTGAGACAATTAACAATTGTATAATACCACCGAAAATGGTGCTTGTCAGACTTTATTAAACATGCAAGTCACCTGGGGATCTTGTCAAAATGCAGATTCTGATTCAGTAGGTCTGTGAGGAGGGCTGACGTTCTACATTTCTAACAAACCCCGAGGTTATGGTGATGCTGTTGGTCTGCAGACCACACTTTGAGTTGCAAAAATCTGCTAAACATTCCAAATGCAATTTTCTCCAATGAGCACTCAAATGGCTTTTGGTAGCTATTATTTTTCAATTCAGGATCCAGTCAAGTTTCACACATTACAGTTGATTGCTGTGCATCACTAGTCTTCAGAAATCTAAAATAGTCATCTGGTTTTTTTTCTTTTTAAATTTTTTCTTATTTTTTTAAATAAACATTTTAAGACATATGCTTGTTGTTGTTGTTGTTGTTGTTGTTGCCCAGGCTAGAGTGCACTCACTACAGCCTCAAACTCCTGAGCTCAAACGATCCTTTCCCCTCAACCCCTTAGTAGCTAGTTCTCCCTGACTCATTTAAAAAATTTTTTTAGAAATTGGTTCTTGGTAAGTTGCCCAGGCTGGTCTCAAACTCCTGAGCTCAAGCAATTCTCCTGCCTCTCAAAGTACTGGGATTACAGGCATGAGCCATCGCATCCAGCCTTTATTTTTATTTTTATTTTTTAAGAGGACAGGCCAGGTTTTAGTAGAATGACCCCAATTTTTTATTTCTTTGATGGTTTATTAATGATTACATTTAGGTGAAATTGTTTGTAAGAACATGACACAGTTGATGTTATGCTCTGCCTACTGCAACAGAGCAGGACACAAGCACGGCAGATGTTGCTTTATTGTTTTGTATTTTTACTTCAAAAAACTATCAGATTAGATTTACATTTACAGAAAAGTTGCAGAGCTAGTACAGTAAATTTTCATATACCTCACCCTGAGTTTCACCTATTATGAACACCTTACACTAGTATAGTAGCTTTGTCACAATTAATCAACACTGATACATTGTTATTAACTGAAGCCCATACTTTGGCTAATCAGATTTTCTTACCTTTAATCTAACGTCTTTTTCTGCTCCAGAATTCCATCCAGGATGCCACATTGTGTCTCCTTAGACTCCTCCTGGCTGTGACAGTTTCTCAGACTTTCCTTGGTTTTGATGACATTGATATTTTCCAGAAGAACTTGTCAGGTATTTCATCAAATGTCCTCAATTGGGATTTGTTTGATGTTTTCTCACGATTAGATAATTTCCATTTGTGTATGTGCACTTAAGGTTTTTTATTGGCCAATTTTCTTCTCTTTTTTCTTTCTTTGTTCTGACTCTGGTTTTATTTTATTAGAGCCTTATTGCATGTAGTTTGCCCATATCAGCATGTATAATCTGTAATTCTTTCAAATCTGCAAGTAGCTTTCTTTATATTATGAAACAGTTTAAACATAAAGTATAGAAAGTGACATAATGGACAGCCAGGTACCACATCCCAGCTTAAAAAATTGAACATTACATATAGAATTGATTCCCTCTATTCTTCCTTTCCAGCCTCTCCCCTTTCTTTCTCTAAAGACAAAATCCTTAACCTAAATTTGGTGTAGATTATTCCTATGCAAGTCTTCATACGTTGTTACATATGTGTATCCCTTGACAATATATAGTATTTTCCATATATTTAAACGTTATGTGTGATAGCACATTGAGCGTATTCTTGGGCAACTTGTTATCTTTGTTCAGTATTATGTGAGGTTTGTTCTGTAGATACATGTAGTTCTGATCCATTTATTTTAACTTCAGTAAACATAAAAGAGAAAAAAGAGAAATGATTGAAAATATTATGTATTAATGCCCATGAAGTCTTTGCAAACTTAGTATTTCCATGTGGTATGATTGGGTTTAATCTTAATTCTTTTATTCACTGTGTATTTATTGAGGACCCACTATCAGCCAGATACTGTGCAAGGCGCTAGAGACACAATGATGCACAAAACAGACTAAGTCTCTGCTCTCAAGAAGCTTACAGCCTGGTTGTAAAGTAAGGGTCAGACATTAGTCAAGTGATCACACTCATTTATTAATTACAAACTGTGATGATTGAGGTCTCCTTCAGTTAGGGAAACAGACCTAAGGGTCTGGGGAGACTGGGGCAGCTAGAGTTTGCAGGACAGAGGACTGGAGAGGAAGGAGCTGCAGAGAGAAGTTCACAGGTTTACAGAAGGTTCCTTTTGAGTAGTTAGAAGAGTACTGATCAGCACACATATGTGAGGAAACCAACCAAGGCCAGGGAAAGAACCACAAGAAAGGTGCCTGGGTGCTCCCACAGGGCCAGGAATAGTGCCTCTTCCCACAAGCCAGACTGAAAAACCTCATAATTCATAAAGCATTGGGCAGAGTGCTCAAAGTAGTCTTCCCTTGGGAGTGGAGAATGATTATCTCTAGAATGAGCACTGCTCTGAACCCATTTAACAGACTTTAAAAGCAAGGATCAAACTGTTTCCTAGTAACTTAACTACACCCAAGAACAGAAATAAAAAATATTAATAAGAGTACTAAAATATCCAGCACCTAACAAGATACAATTCACAATGTCTGGCTTCCAATAAAAGATATAAGGCATACAAAGAAGCAGGAAAATGCAATCATAATAAGGATAAAAATCAATCTACCAAAATGAACACAGAACTGAGATGTTAGAATTAGCAGAAAAGAACATTAAAACAGGTGTTACAGCTGTATCGCATATGCTCAAAAGTTATGTAGATATATGAAAGATTCTTTTTTAAATCCAAATTGAGCTACTAGAAATGAAAACTGCAGTGCATAAGATAAAAACTACACTGAATGGGATTCACAACAGGTTAAACATTGCAGCAGAAAGAAAATAGTTAACTTGAAGATGTAGCAATAGAAACTCTCCAAATGAAACACACATACACGAATTCAAAAAATGAAAAAACCATCAGTGAGCTGTGGGACAACTTCAAGTAACACAGTCTACATTTTATTGAAGTCCCCAGAGAATAGGAGGTAGGAGGAGAAACAGAAAAAAAATTTCAAAGAAATCACAACAGAAATTTCCAAATTTGATTTAAAAAAACTATAAAGCCACATAACCAAGAAGCTCAATGAATCCCAAACACGAGAAACATGAAGAAAACTATACCAAGGCATATTATAGTCAAATTTCTCAACACCAATGATTAAGAGATCATCTTAAAAGAGGTTAAGAAAAAGGGACATATTATACACAGAGGAACAAAAATAAGAATGACAACACATTCTTATCAATGCAAGCAAAGCAAGCAAGAAACGGTGCAAGCAAGAAGACAGTGGGGCGATGTCTTTAAACAACTGGGAGAAACTGTCAGTTGAGGATTCTATACACAATGAAAACATCTTTCAAAACAAAGGTTTTCACTTTTCAGACAGGGCAAGGATGCTCTCTCTCACCACTTATATTTAATGTTGTACTTGGGGTTCTAGGCAGCGTGATAAGCCAAGAAAAAGAAACAAAATGCATCAAGATTGGGAAGGATGAAGTAATCCAGATTGGAAAGAAAGCAGCAAAACCTTTTTTACTCACAGATAACATGATTGTCTAATACAAAACCCAATAAAATCTACTCTAGCTACTAGAAGTGTTAAGTAAGTTTACGAAGGTTGCAGGATACAAGATCAATATACAAAAATCAATTGCATTTCTATACACTAGCAATGAACAATCAAAGGTTAAAAATTTCTAAAAACCACTTAAAATAGCATAAAAGTGTTAAATATTTGGGAATAAATCTGACAAATATGTACAAGATTCATACACTGAAAACTCCAAAACATTGCTGAGACAAACTAAAGAAGATCTAAATAAATGAAAAGACATCATGTTTATGAATTGGAAGACTCAATATCCTTAAAATTCTCCCTGAAATGGCCTATAGAGTCAATGCAGTCCAATAAAGAACCCAACTGCCTTTTTTTGGTGGAAATTGAAAAGTTGATTCTAAAATCCATATGGAAACACAAATGACCAGAATAGTCAAAACAACTTTATAAAAGAAGAACAAAATTGGCAGACTAACACTACCTGATTCTGAGACATACATAAAGCTACAGTAATTAATACCGTGCTGTGTTGGTGTAAAGACAAATAGATTAATGAAACATAACAGAGTCTAGAAAGAGACTGATATATATATACACACACACATATACACATATATATACACACATATATTTATATATACATGCATATATATAAATCGTGTGATTTATAAATATAAACTGATTTTCTGATTTTGCCAAAGGTGTAAAGGCAACAGAGAGAAGAAAGAATTGCCTTTTCAGTAAATGTTGGGAACAACTGGCTAAGTATATGTAAAAAAAGAAAAGAAAAACTTCAACCCACACTTTATACCATGTACAAATATCAACTCAAAATGGATCATAGGCCTAAATGTAGAACCTAATACTATATAATTCCAGGAAAAAAATGTAAGAAAAAATCTCTGATCTTGGGATAGACAAAGATTTCTTAGATACATGTCCCAAGTGCCTACCATAAGCATCTCTTCTGAGAAGCCCTTTCATGCTTGAACAGTTTGCTTTTTTCTTTTCATTCTTCCTTAGTGCTTTATACATGATAATCATTAAATTATATTGTAAGTATGTTTATATTTCCCTATTCCATTGAGTATCTCTGGAGTAGAAAACATGTTTTAATCCTTTTAATATTCTCCAAGTCCAATAAATGTTAATTATATGATATCTTCAACACCAAACTTAATCAGAGAGCCTCCCAGAATATGTCCCCCATGTCTCACTGGCCATAGGGTTGCCCCTAAGCAAATCATTAGTAAAGATTAATGGGATTACTATTATTTCCTTGGACAAATTATGTTTTGCTCTTTGGGGATGGGCTTATCTTCTCTAAGGAGCTTTGACTATTGTGCAGTCTGGATGCAGAGCCTGCCACAGGGAACCTAACAGAAGTGTGATGGGGAAGCTAGTGACACTAACCAGGCTGCTTAATTTTGCACTGTGAAGATATAATTGACAAACAACTTTACCTTATGTTTAGATTTTGGAGGAATAAACTGTCAGATATCACTTTATTTGAAAATAAAAAGAATAACACAGCCACACTACAGTAGGAAGAGTGAAATCATTCATCTTAAACAGCAAGCCTTTGCACTGAGCTTTTTATAGCTTTTAGATAATGCATCTATAGAAAGAATCTCGGTAAGCTTTACTGCTGAATCATTTATATCAACTCACACAATTTTGAATATTCATTAATTTTCACAATAGCCACCATTTTAGAACTTATGTTATTATATAAATATCTTCACAAACCTTAAAACTAACTCAAACACAAATATCTTTATTGCAAATGTTAGAAACAAAAAAAATCTAACTAGTGTTGTGGGTACTGGGAGTTTGTATTTTCTCCGTGAATATAGGAGCTTACAGAAAATAGAGTGCAAGAAAAAAAAATGTGTAAATGTTGTTTCTAACCTAACGAATCTGGCCAGCAAGAATTTCACTTCAAAAGATCAGCTTCTTTTTTTTAAAAGGAGAAATTCATACTTTTGATATTTTGTATTTTTGTTTGTTTTGTACTGCTAAAGATGATCTCATATTTTTATTCCATGCTCTGAATCTGAGGCTCTATTTCAACCATGTCAGGATATGGAAGCACTAGAAGCAACTGCTCAGGCAGAGTACAAGAAGAGACAGTTCTCAGGTCTGGGGACAAGCCAACTGGGGGAAAAGGGAGAATCTGGAGCTTCATTTTCATATCCTCATCCCAAACCTTCAACGATGTATGCCTTTAGAGGCCTGAGAAACTCTGTGGGTAATCTGCCTCAGTTGCCCTTCCTCTAGTCCATTGTCAAAGGAAAATCTCCCAGTTCTAAGACCAAACTACCTAGTGACCAAGTTCCCCTTAGACAAATCTAGAAACTTCCAGAAGGGTCAAAATTGTCATCAAATCTACCCTGGCTAGTCTGTGAGATTTGATTGGCCCTCCTTATTTTGACTGAGCAGTGACAGTAACCAAAATTGCTAACCTCACAACAGGCTCTGTATGCAGCCCCATTTCTTAGGAACCTGTCCCCTTGGGTCTAAAGAGTAAGCAGTAGACAGGGTTCAAAGCTTCAGTTGTCACTGTGAGTTGAAAGAAGGCACAACCTCAAGAAGGGACATCATCAGAGATTTTCCAGCCTAGTGGCTATGAAGTCCAGGATAGCACCACCTGGAGCTGGAGATCGAAGGGCAAAAATTATGCTTCTGGAGCTGGAGATTGATGGGTGAAAATGGTGCTTCTAAGGACCATTCCCCTTTAGGGACTCCAGATCCATGAGCTACCTGGGGTTTCAGGACTCCAAGACTCTCAATCCAGAGCAGCAGAGCTTAAGGCCGTAGCTCCTCAGTTATCAGTTCTGTTCACCAATCATCCAGGATTGGGCAATGGTAGATGGACCTTATCATATTCTCCAAGGGCTTAAAGAGCATCGTTATGACTGTATTGCCCCCCAAGGCTCTGGGGCTTCAGGATATAGTGCTGTAGGATCTTGTCTCCTGGGTGCAGTATTTGCATAATCCAGATGTTAAGATGAAATAATTCTGTTATTTCAGAAAAAAATAAAATTGTATTTCCACATTCTGTGGAAAATCCAGTGTCCACATCCTGCCCCCATTTCTGCACACTTCTAGTATCTTAAGCTCATAGATACAGGCTCTGAGCTCCTGCTTTTAATTTGTTCTTGGCCCCAATCACAACTTTCCTGCTGAGACTGGTTCTTCCTTTTTTCTGTTTTAATGCCTTTCCAGAAGTATAACTCAATCACCACTGCTGCCAGCTAAATGCAAATCCTTCTCGTAGTCTTCTTGTCTCTTTATCTTATGGGAAGCTAAGAGAGAAAACCAGACCAATCTTGAAGGGAATTCTGAAGGTTTTCCCACCAGCTCTAGGGAAATATATTGAGGTAGGGATTTGCCTTTAATCTTTGTTTATTCACCCTCCTTCCTCATAGGAGTTGCGATGAGTATAGGTGTGGCTGTCTTTGGTGGCAATAGGAAGGTGTATTAGTCCGTTTTCACGCTGCTTCATTTCTGGTTGTGCTAGTTAAGAGCAGGGAATAGGTGGTATGAGGACTCTTGGGATATCAGTAAAGGAATTCCAAGAGCACAGAAAAGCTGAGGACAGGATGATAAAGCAACCAATGAACACTTTGAAACATTATCCCACTACACAGAGCTACAAGAAATAGGTGGTTTGAGGGGTTTGTTTTTGTTTAGTTTCAAGCTAAAAGAGAAAATTGTGATAATATCTTACAAATATCTTACAAATCTTCATGAAATGGATAATTTTATGGAAATACAAATTTAGAAACTAAACCCAGAAGAGGAAGAGTACATTGGGTGTATTAGAAAAAGGGTCAAAGTTCTATCTCCAGAAAGGCATGAGACACATGTAACGGTGCAAAAATGAGTCAAGAAGAGCAATGCAACAGAATACAAAGCCCAGAAGAGTGTGTGTGTCTGTGTGTGTGCGTATATACGTGACATCTAAAAGGATGAATTAATAAATCATGTGGTACAGTTGGTTAATTATTAAAAAAACAAAGTTAGAGTTTTATCTTACAATATAGAGTGGAATAAATTTCTATGAGGTTAAATATTCAAATAAAGAAACAAAATCATGTTCTGGCTCCCATTAATGGTAGAATAGCTTATACCAAGCTCACCTTCCTGCTAATTATAACTATAAACTTTAGGTACAATTTAATACAATTGTTTGAAGACATTGGAGAGAGACCAAAACTAAGCAGCAACTAATGAAAATTCAAACCTTGAAAGAAGTGTCTCATGCTAAGTGAGGTCCACATTTTTTGTGTGTGTTGCCTTTGAAAATACTCCTGGGTTCAGTGGTGCACAAACGATAGATCTTGAGCAAAAAGCAACATTTTTAAAAAAAACTTTTATTTTAGGTTCAGAAGTACATGTGCAAGTTTGTGACATAGGTAAACTTGTGTCTCAGGCTTTTGTTGTACAGATTATTTCATCAACCACATATTAAGTCCTATACACAATAGTTATTTTTTCTGCTCCTCACCTTCCTCCCATACTCCACTCTCAAGTAGACCCCAATGTCTGTTGTTTCTTTCTTTGTGTTCATGAGTTCTCATAACTTAGCTTCCACTTATAAGTGAGAACATGACGCATTTGGTTTTCTGTTTCTGCGTTAGTTTGCTAAGGATAATAGCCTCCAGCTCCATCCATGCTTCTGCAAAAGACATGATCTCATTCTTTTGTATGGCTAAAAGCAACATTTTTACTGGGCTAAGAAGCCAGAGGTTGGATTTCATGGGCTGCCAGCATAGCTGGAAATTGAAGAGGAAAGTTGTGGAAAGTAGGAAGTTACAGAGAGGAAGCTTCTGTATCAAAATTTCCCTCAAATCCTTGGTTATTTCTGGAACTATGCATGAGGAGACCAAGAATCTAATGAACTCAACAGATGACAACATCTGGGGGTGGTGGCAGAAATTTCAAGTTATCTAATGCTCAGGAGAGGGGTTTTCCATTGGACTCCCAGAAGGGACATGTATGTTGGGGTTTTTAATTTATGTACACCTAAAATATAACATGGCAACTGTGCAAAAGATAGGATTATGAGTTCAATAAAATTATTGAAATGTTGAAATGTTCTTATATTACATACTTGTTAAGTGTTATAATATTAAACCAAGTTGGACAATAATAAGCAAACACTGCATATGGTAATCTCTATAGCAATCACTAAAAATATAATACAAAGGAAAAAGGTTTAGCTAAAAAGCCAATAGAATAGATATAATCAAGTAGTTAAAAAAAATGCTTGATATAGGAATGGTAACTTTACTCATAAATATTCTTAAGCAAATATTAATAATGTAATAAATAAACATAAAGATTATAACTTTTCTTAAAAGATAGTTTCATCTCATGCCACTTTAGATCAAAGAAACATTTTATTTACAAAATGTTGTCATTTTAATGAGGCTTGAAGACTATGGTCATATACTTTTTGTCAAAACATCAAAAGTTATGTTGCTCTAAAATATGATTTATCTACACCACAAGTTTGTACTGTTGTCCTCATGAAAAAAATTGTAACAGTGAGAAAATTATGACAGTGAAAGAGATCTGATCCAACCAACTCCATCTTGCTTCTAGCCTCCAAACTGTCCTTGTCCACTCCTGGTCATAGGCTGAACTAATTTTGGGAGGAACTTAGTTTATAGTTTAACTTTGAAACAAATATTGTAGCAGCCCTTTCCTGAAACAAACCTCCTTCTTTATTGGGGTCTAGTCTGCCTTTGCAGGACTAACAAATCAGTTGTAAGATTAGAAATATGGTTTAGCAGTCAAGTAGCCGGTGGCCCACATGATGTGAACCTCCCCAAGTTTCTCCTGGGGATAACATCACTGTTGTACAACTTGAGATCAGCTCTTGAGATATTTTGCAGATCCTGTATTCTGATGCACCAGCCGAGGCCACCCAGACTGGTAATTTGGCTTAACCAATTCTGCAGTCCCACCCAGGAAGAGAAGACACCAAGAAAAACTCTCTTCGACCCCCAATCGTTTCATCTCTGACCTCATCAATGAGCATTCCTCACTTCCCAATACCATACTCACCAAGTTATACTTTTTTTTTCTTTTTTTTTTTTTGAGATGGAGTCTTCCTCTGTGGCCTAGGCTGGATGCAATGGCACGATCTTGGCTCCCTGCAGCCTCTGCCTCCTGGGTTCAAGCAATTCTCCTACCTCAGCCTTCTGAGTAGCTGGGACTACAGGCTTGTGCCACCACATCTGACTAATTTTTTTTTTTTTTTTTTTTTTGTATTTTTAGTAGAGACAGGGTTTCACCATGTTGGCCAGGATGGCCACCAAGTTATTCTTACCAACCCCAATCCCCAAATTTTGGGGGAGACTGACTTGAGTAATAATAAAACTCTGGTCTCACATACTGCCAGCTCTGCTTGAATTTAACTTTCTCTATTGCAATTCCCCTGTGTTGATAAATTGGCTGAGTCTAGGCAATGGGCAAGGAGAACACGTTCAGTGGTTACACTCAAAAGCAATAAAATTGCTTTTAAAATTACTGGCTTAACTTGCCTACCTAAAAGGTATTAAAAATGAAGTTAATTTTGCATTTTGAAGTGTGTGAAGCTGTTTTGCCATTTTTTGGTGAGAAAATAATCAGATGACTTGGCAAGAATGAGGTATGTTACCATTTGAGGGTGTCTACAGCTTTGTTTATTGTTTAGTGTATATTACTACAAAAGAAGTAATACATTTCCCTGGTCTAGTTCTTTAGAAAAATACCAAAAATGCTGTATAGTTATATTCATTAATGTTTTCATAAATGAGTTTTAAAAGGCAGCAAATTTCTCGTTACATGGAAAAATATAATAAAATTTATTGATAAAGTAATTTTTGGTTAAAAAAAAAAACTCGACTGACCCAAGAGGAGACAGGAACAGAGGAAAGAACAGAGAAGGCAAATAAAAATCAAATAGCAAGCAAATGGACTTGAAACAAATTATATTTACATTACATTAAGTGTACATGAATTAAACACTTCATTTAAAAAACAGAGATGGTCAGATGGATTAAAAAAGCAAGACCCAGCAGAGCAAGATGGCCGAATAGGAACAGCTCCAGTCTCCAACTCCCAGTGCAAGCAACACAGAAGACCGGTGATTTCTGCATTTTCAACTGAGGTACTGGGGTCATCTCACTAGGGAGTGCCAGACAATCGGTGCTGGACAGCTGCTGCGGCCCGACCAGCTAGAGCTGAAGCAGGGTGAGGCATTGCCTCACCTGGGAAGCACAAGGGGGAAGGGAATCCCTTTTCCTAGCCAGGGGAACTGAGACACACAACACCTGGAAAATCGGGTAAGTCCCACCCCAATACTGCGCTTTAAGCAAACGGGCACACCAGGAGATTATACCCACACCTGGCCGGGAGGGTCCCACAGCCACGGAGCCTCCTTCATCGCTAGCACAGCAGTCTGCGATCTAACTGCAAGGCAGCAGTGAGGCTGGGGGAGGGGCGCCCGCCATTGCTGAGGCTTAAGTAGGTAAACAAAGCTGCTGGGAAGCTCGAACTGGGTGGAGCTCACAGCAGCTCAAGGAAACCTGCCTGTCTCTGTAGACTCCACCTCTGGGGACAGGGTACAGCTAAATAACAACAACAAAAAAAAGCAGCAGAAACCTGTCCAGACGCAAACGAATCTGTCTGACAGCTTTGAAGACAGCAGTGGATCTCCCAACATGGAGGTTGAGATCTGAGAATGGACAGACTGCCTGCTCCACTGGGTCCCTGACCCCTGAGTAGCCTAACTGGGAGACATCCCCCACTAGGGGCAGTCTGACACCCCACACCTCACAGGGTGGAGTACACCCCTGAGAGGAAGCTTCCAAAGTAAGAATCAGACAGGTACACTCA
>NW_016810371.1:71755-108977 GCF_001698545.2 Rhinopithecus bieti
AAAAAAAAAAAAAAAGTTTCAAAAAACACTCAATGAGCCTACACAAAAAACTTTATTTTAATTAATCCCAAAGAAAGTAACAACCACAGGGAACCATACACAGAATTCAGAAAATGGCTGTAGCCTCTTTTCAAAGAAATAAAGGGGACATTACATCCTCCTTAGTGAAAGTCAGAATAAAAAAGAATGAAGGTAATGATTACTGCAAAAGACACATTGAAAATCATGTTTAAACTGCACAAAGCAGAAATGGCACTTAAATCAGTAAAGAAACCTGAGCAATAGACCCAGAATTTAAAGAAACTAAATTAAGAAATGAAACACTTCAGGAGGGCAGATCTGGGGAATAGATCTGAATATTGCAATTTCTGAATAGTTAGACTTCCTAAGTAAGCCAAACAAAGAAAAGGTCCTAAATCAATAATTAAAGATGCAGGAATACTTTATTCCAGAATCAATAAGAGATTAGACTTGAAATAGAGAAGAGTCACATGGTCTAACAGAACAGTTATGAACATTTAGGAAACAATTCTCACACTTATACATCTTTTCATTTGACTTCTACAACAACAATGTGAGGTAGACAGATATTATTAATCTCCCGTCTTACAGATAGGGATTAACCTCCAAAGAGCTGAGTGATTTGCCCAAGGGATATAACTAGTAAGTGAAGAGCCCAAGTTCAAGTCCAGGTCCTGCTCTCCAAAGTGGGAGGGGTCTTATACATATTTTAAATAATAAGGGAAATACATCTTTGATGACACACAAAAAGAGAAGATCACTCTTAAAAGAATATACATTGGAAACATGGTTGGATTTTCTAGTAACGTAAAGAGAGCTCAGTGGATATGAAACGATGTTACCAAGGATGAGAGAGAGGAGAGAGAGGAGAGAGAGAGAGAGAGAGAGAGAGAGAGAGAGAGAATGCATCCCCACCATACTTGACCTTGCCAAACTGCCTTTCATGTGGGGCACAACAAAGAACTAAAAGCTCTTTGAGGTCCTAGAAATCCAACCAGTCACTCACTCACCGTATTCCAACAGGCTCTCAGGACTGCTTCTAACAGAAGTCTGCATTAAACACAGAAACCTAAAGAGAAGACATTGACCTGAGTTATTTATTTATTACAGAAATTCATGAAGAGAACATTACGAGGAAGCATTTTTTGTTGATAAGTATAATTATTGTGTTTGATGGAACAAAAGTAAGATGTGTCCTTATACCTGTATGAGGAATTACAAACTACTTTAACCTTTCTAAGAGAGCTGTTTGGCTAAATGTGACATGAAACCTTTCTTAGATTCAATACTACCACTCTGGGAACTTGTCCTAAAGCAATAATTCAAAGAAGAAAAAATTGTAGATTGTTATCCTGATATTTACAATTGCGAAAACTTGGAATAAAAATGGAAGAACTGGGTTTTACCCCAAATGAGTATTATATAGCTGTTAAAAATAATGAAGATGAAATATGTGTATGAAATTAGCAATGGAAGTAGAACTAAATTTTAACCATAGTATGATTAAAACAATGAAAAATGTGTGTATGTAGATAAAAATTGGGATGCAATTTAGAGAAATGACGTGAGTTAATTTAGGGTGGTGGAATCGAAGCTGAATTTTAAAAAATCTATACACACTATTACATTCACAAATGGTTGGAAAGTTGCCAGTGCTGCTGCTAAAACACAGCGTTGTTTCATTGCCCAATTGAAACACTGCCCAATCCCACCCAAGTCAGAGGTTCATGGACTACGTCTGGAAGCATAAGAAACTGCTTACAGTCACTGCCCCTGAGTAGGGGAAGCGGGGCTTGCGGACCTGGGGAAGAGGGCTAGGAAGTGACTTAATTTCACTATATGTGCTATATTCATTGGTGCCTTTTGGATTTTGTAGTCCTTGCATGTGGAACCAATGAAAACATGATGTCTAGGCTCAATAAATCTACATATTTCTGACCTGAAAAATTTCCCCAGTGGTCTGATGGGACAGAAGAGTTGAAGTCAGTGTGGTGTTGGAAAATGCAAAACATTTAGTTACTGCACCATATAAATGGAAAGGCAGAGAGTGGAGACAATGCCAAGGCTAAAAAGATAAAAATAGGTGGGAGTGAGCCTGCCTAGGAGTCCACATGAAGCAGTGGAGACCAGGTAGAATCTTGGGGCTGTGGCCAAGGGAGCAGAAAACTGCAATGCAGAAGATGAGCGCAGACGGTGGCACAGACGGCAGAGGAAAAGTGTGAGTGGATGGCAAGGAGAGGGGCCACAGGGTGGAGCCCAAGAGAGGCCAGGACTACTCACTGTGCTGTAGTGTGGACAGACACTGAGGTATGGCCCGTGCAGTGGATGGCTGCTGTGACCAGACATGCTGGGTGCATAAAGTTAGGGCACCAGGGAAGTGTGGAGCCAGGGTGCCTCCTGGGATGGCTGCTGAGACCAGTGTGAGCTGGGGAGGAAGCAGACGCACAGGCTGGGCTCAAGGCTGTGGAGCCAGTGGGGTTGGGTTAGCTGCAGATCTTAAAGGCTTCTTCTCTTAAACAATGAGTAGGATGGAAAGAACAGTATTGGCAGTCAGAAGGCCAAGGTTCAAGTCCCACTTTGAGGACCAGCTCTGTGACCTTCCTCACCATTTTGTCATCCTCAAAATGGGTAATATTAGCCACCTCGTGGAGGCAGAACAAGGAGGCAAGAGTGAAAACATCTGCAAGAAATAACAGAGATAAGCGCTCTCTGAGCTATAAACTGTAAAACCAGCATAACTCATCAGAGCAGAGAGGAACCCAGTCACATTAAGGAGGTGGATTGACTCTCAGGCCTGAATGAAGGTATTTTGTTAATTAGAGCAAGGGCTAAAGACCCACAGACCCCAGGAGGAGGAGAGGCAGGCGTACATGCTAGTCTATGCCCTGCTCAGGTGAGGTGCCCAGCCCAAAGCCATGGTGTCTCTGGGTCTAGAAACAGGCATCGTGTTTCTGTGGAAAAGGATGTATTAGGCTACCCTGACCCCATCAAACCCTTGAGTTATGGTAACACTTTTCTGATTGCATGCTTACCATGTAACCTCTCACGGCATTTTTTGGCTTCCCATGTAGCCTGACCCTCAGGGATAGAACTTGCTGTCCTCCAGAAATTCTCATTGTAGGCCAAAGTAGTTAAAAGCACTGATTTTGGAACCAGGTTGAGATTCTGGCTTTGCCACTTCCTATTGGTGACCTTGGACAAATTATGTGACCTTCTTTGTATCAGTTTCCTCATCTGTAAAGTGAGATACTAGTAGCTTCCTGTTCCTTGTGAGGAATAAAGATAAATTATGTAAGGGCCCTCGGTGCCTGGCCTGGTAGGTGCTGTACACACATTTGTGGGGTTTATGGAAAATCGCTGACTTGGCATTCTGATTCATCCACGGTAAACTCTGTGAGCCCGCTCAGGGTGCTGCTACCTAGAAGTTTGCTAGAGGGAGGGCGTCCCAGGTAGAGGGCGTGGTTTGCTTGAGTCTTGGAAGGGTGAACAGGCTATAGGTAGCTGGGGTGGCTGCAGCCTGGGCACATGGGGCAGAATGGTGGGAGATGAGACAGAGCCGATTGGGGCCAGATCCCATGAGTATGGGCAACAACAGTTTGTACTGTGCTAATACATTCTGATTTCATCCTATAGGCCACAGTGGTGCCCTGGAGAATTTTAATACATTCTCATTTCATCCTATAGGCCACGGTGGTTCCCTGGAGAATTTTAGGCAGGTGAGTGGCAAAATGGAATTTGTGTTTTAGATTTCGAGATCCTTGACAGTGGGGTGGGGTGGGGGGGGTCTTGTTCATCCTTGTGTCTTCAGTAAGTCACCCATCTTTTGACTCAGAGCAAGAAATCAACGAGCATTTGCGAAATGAGTGAAAGACAATGCTGGAGACTATGGAGGCCAGATGGGCATCAGGGAGACCACCCAGGGCCTGTTGCACTAGCCCAGGTGGGAGCAATGAGGGTGTGGACAGAGGCAACAGGAGGTACTGGGGAAGGTCACAGCAAAGATGACTTTATCTTTTTAGCTAGGGTGATGGCAAAACTACTAAAAATGAAAGGAAAACAGGAGGAAGACCAGTGTGCTTAAGTTTAGGACAACAACACAATGTGAAGTACCCAGTGGATGTCATTGAGTTTTTTCTCTTAATAATTTGCCTGTAAGCAAGGCTGTCATTGCTAACACTTCTGATGAGCTCTCTTGAATCTTTGAGGGGACCAATAATGGCAGTTTCGAGGTGGGATCTGAAAAAAAAAATCATATGAACAGTTTTCACCCATATATTTTAGGTTACATATGTTATGAGACATGTTTGAAAAGGCATGTATAAGCAAATTTGTCTAAATTCAAATGTTACAAACACACAGCTATATACTTGTGTATGTTGTGTGTGTATCCCCAACTCTATACTGCTGGAAGTTGTGGAGACAAGCAGTACTATCTGACCCTGGCCCTGGGGCCTCTCAGTTGCCTGAAAATGAGCTAGCTCTCAGACTCAATGTCCCATGGGATGGAGGTCTCCCAAAGTCTCCAATTTTTGGATGCAGTGACATCTGAGAGAATTTCCCTACACAGTAGGCACCTAAGATTGAAACTGCTTAGTGTGTTATCTAACGTGTTTATTCCACCACGCAAGACTACCTTTATACATACCTCATTAAATGGAAGAATATCAAGGGGTGGAGTTTCCCTGCTGGGATCCCCATGGCACATTTATCCATTTGGCCCAAGCACACCTTTCAACAGGAGGCTGGGAGGGCAGGGACCTAGCTGGGCTGATCCTGCTGTCATGAGTTCCAGCTGCACCAAATGATGCTGGTTGGTGTCTACCCTGCACCCTTTACACAAACACCTGTGCAGTCTTGTTTTAGATCCTGGGGAAATAACAACTGATTTCTGTGGATGAGAAGTTCATATCAGGTAGCAGAGGAAAATTTATTGTTTCATCTCATAATGCATGTGTTTTAATTATTTTTACAATCAGATTTAGCAAAACTCTAAAATGAAATTTAAAGTAGCACAAGAATTTTATGAAGATCTTGTATAATAAATTTCAGCTATATTGCCTTATTCACAGAATCTAAAAGACTGCTATTTGCTTTTCTTATTATTTTCAAGGGGAAAATTTTAAATCTTTCTCCCCAGGTCTCTTGAATAATAGTGGTGTATTTTTCTCTGTCATAGCGTGGAGAAAGGCCCTCTTCTGCTGAGTTTATGGATTTTTTTTAAGTTAATGGTAGCAGTTTGTTTGAAATAGATTTTTGTATGTGTGTGTTTGAGGTGAAATTCATGCAAAGAGAGAGGTGAATAGTCATCTGGGTTTTGCTGTGACCAAGAAGGTTTTATCTCTTATGGGGAATGAAAGTAACACTTAAAATCTTAGCTGGCTTTGTCATGTAGTCAAGTATTAAAAAATAACCAAAGCCTCATCAATGACATTACCAGATTTTTTTTTTGTTTTATTATTATTATTTTTTTGAGCACCCACGCTGGAGTGCTGTGGCATAATCTTGGCTCACTGCAACCTCCACTTCCAGGACTCAAGCCATTCCCCCACCTCAGCCTCTCTAGTAGCTAAGACTACAGGTGTGTGCCACCACACTCAGCTAATTTTTATATTTTTTTGTAGAGATGGTGGGGGGCGTGGTCTCACTGTGTTGCCCAGGCTGGTCTCGAGTTCCTGAGCTCAAAGACATCTGCCCACCTCTGCCTCTCAAAATGCTGGGATTACAGGTGTGGGCTACTGTGCCCAGCCTAAAGCACTTTGACTTTCTAATTAGTCAGGATACACTCAATGCTGGTAACTGCTACTTGCATCAGGGATACCTGAAAGTATCTCTGAACATCGTCTCTAAGGGAAAATGTTTTGAAAAAAGTGAAAAGCTATGTGAGGAAGTACAGAATCACAAGTGGCATAGAAACAAAACAGAGCCAAAATATAAATACAGAGTGTGTGTGCATATATACACATTTTTTTTTTTTTTTTTTTTTTTGAAGCGGAGTCTCGCTCTGTTGACCGGACTGGAGTGCAGTGGCCGGATCTCAGCTCACTGCAAGCTCCGCCTCCCAGGTTTACACCATTCTCCTGCCTCAGCCTCCCGAGTAGCTGGGACTACAGGCGCCCGCCACCTCGCCTGGCTAGTTTTGTATTTTAGTAGAAACGGGGTTTCACCGTTTTAGCCAGGATGGTCTCGCTCTCCTGCCCTCGTGATCCGCCCGCCTCGGCCTCCCAAAGTGCTGGGATTACAGGCTTGAGCCACCGCGCCCGGCCCACATTTTTTATATGCCTTATGCTTTCTTCTGCTCTGAAATAGAGAATATTATCATTCTCTTCTTTATATTCAGGAACGTAATAGGTAATTACATATTTTTAGCGATCCCCTAGAAATCTTGATGAAGTTGACCCAAAGTAGGAAACTGTAGTTAAGCTTAGTCTTAGTTTTGGTGGCATAAAATAAGGGAAGACTAGCCCAGGAAACTGTGGGCAGAGTCCACTAACTACATTTTCTGCCCTGTGGTTCTATATAGTCCTTGTAAAAACCAGTAGATAACAACAGTAACTAAGGGTGTAGACCCTGGAGATGAATCAGAAGGAAACCTGGAGACTGTGAAGTGAGTTAGTAAGAGCTCTACACCCAACAGGACAAGGAAGACAATACTAGCTAGCTCGTTCCTTTCTATCTCCAACTTCTAAACATTAAAAGCCACTTTTTTGGTATGTGTTTTTCTGGAAGGAATGATTGGAATATCCAAGGACGTGAGGGGAGAGGAAAGTGGTAAAATGGCATTTGCCGTAAAGGGGTGGGAAAAAAAACGGAATTGCTCCAAGGTTGGTTGTGTTCTTCCAGCTCCATCTATGATAAAGAGAATGAGCAACTGGGTGTTTTCCTTCTGGACAATGATTATGACACAGATTACCACTGGGACAAGAAGCATTGCCACTGTGGACAACAGGGAAGAGAAGTATTATTGAGAATCACTTATAATGAGATGCTACTTCAAATTAGGAAAAATTTGATAAACAAATTTATAATACAAACGATTATAAAGACCTAAAGACCATTCATGACAGAATTTTTAAAATGATGTGTTAATTATAAATACCAGTATCTTGCTAATTAATGTGTCTTGCTTGGGCATATCAAGTACATAACCTATTAATATAATCTATCTGGACTGAAATGCCTTATTAAGACCCCATTCTGTAAGAGATATTTTATTCCCTGGTTTTGGTACTTCCTACCCACTACTAATTTGAATTTTTACTATAGTCATTCCTAGGAAACGTTCAATAAAAATTTTTAGATGAATTGCTCTCAAGCCCAATTCAATGCTTGTTAATTTGTTAAGAAGATAACTAATGAGTCTGCTCATCCAGAAAGGGTATGAAAATGAGGAATTCTGGAGTTGACAAATAATGCTTATGTAGGTAGCTAGTTTTTAAAAAGTATGAAAGTTTAGAGTTCCATTTCAAAGGTTACCAAAACATGGAGTCCACATCAGCTGTTAGGGGAGCCCATGGGAGGATAGTCTGAGGTGGCAGGGGTGCACACTCAGGTCATGGGAAAACACTTCTCAAAAACAAATGACAAGAGGCCGAAGTGTGGGAATAACAAGATTTTACCACCCCCCAAGTTATGTTAGGGCTGGTAACAAGAAAGCATCAATGGTATTGAGTCCACTGGGGGCTCACTTCTGGGTGCTAGGCAACAAGGTATGAGTTTTGAGCTGTCCAAAGCCAGTGGTTTTTCTCAAATTTAGATAAATTTTCCCATTTCTTAGTTTTGGGACAAGGATTTTGTTTGTTTGTTTTTTCCTTAAACAAAGGATTCTTGGATTCGAAATTAAGAATGACTGAAATAAAATTTAGCATGCATTCTGTTTCAACCCCAGCTGGTCTGACACCACCTGGCATACTACAATTCTGGTGGTAACCCCCTGGAGCTAGTGCAGACCCCATCAGTTACAGGCTCAGTTCTCCATAAGACTTCCTTCACTTTAGTTGCCAGCTGCAATTCAGAGGTCCTTAAGCCACCTGCACTTTTGACCAAGTGGCTACAAATTTAGGAGTTCTCACAACCCCCTCAGGTTAAAAAATTCACTAGTATGTTTCACAGAGCTTGAGAAAACACTTTTTTAAAAAAAATCACAATTTTATTATAAAGGATGCAGATCAGGAGTAGCCAAAGGAAGGGATACACAGGGTGAGTCCTGGGAGAGTCCAGAGTGTGGAGCTTCTGTGCCTTCTCCTGTGGAATCAGGGTGCTGTCACCCTCCTGACACATCAACGTGTTCACCAGCCAGGAAGCTACACTAAGCTTTGGTGTCCAGAGTTTTTACTGGGGTTTCATTATGTAGTCATAGTTCATTAAATCAGTGGCCAACTGATTGAAGTCAATCTGCACCCTCCTTTGCTCTCCAGAGGTCAGACTGAGCTGACATCACATTGCTCAGAGTCCCAACCCTCTAATCATGTGGTTGGTCTTTCTGCTGAGTCTTTCTGGTGAACAACCCCATCCTGAAGCTATCTAGGGGGCCACCATGAGTTTCCTCATTAGCATGAACTCAGCTGGCTCATGAATAATGAAGACACTTCCATCACTTGGGATATTCCAAGGGTTCTAGAAGCTCCATGCCAGGAACCCTGGACTAAGACTAGACAAATTCTTTATTAAACACCGCCACAGGAACACAGGTAATGTGGTCCTGCTTTCAGAGAATGAACTTTAAATGATGTACAGGGGGGTTCAGATTTGTTTTCCAAATGGGCCAGGGTGATCTTACCAAAACGCGTGTGCTTGAAACCCTTCAGTGGCCTCCCGCTATTCTTAGGACGAAGAGTAAAATCCCTAACCAGACCTCCTGGGTCCTGCATGGCCTAGCTCCTGTCCTGTCTGGCCTCATCTGACACAGCTCTTGCTCCTTGCCCTCATGGGCTGGCCCTTCAGTTTCTTGAATGCACTCGCTGTCTTGTCTGGGCCTCTTCCCTTGTTGTTCTGTGCTTGGATCTGTTGTCTTCCCAGCCTCTTGGTCTATGTGTTCCTACAGCACTTTGGCTGCTTTCCTTCATGGTCCTTGATCTGTCTTCCCTATTAGCTGTAAGCTCCAAGGTGAGCTGTTTGTGCTCATCGTTGTATCCCTGACCCCAAACTGGTAAGTTCCTAGTACAGAGAGGATGCTCCACATACCTTTGTTGAATGAATTAATGAAGTGATTCTAATTCACCCCCAGGGAATTGGCAAAAACCTTTGCCCAGGGCTGAGAGAATACTGTTTGCTCTGCCTGGACTTCCCTTGTTCTTGTGTTTTCATGTTCTGCTTATTTTTATTCTTGGTGTCTCATTATTTTTGCCCCATGTCATTCTGTACAGGGCTCTATCTGAAGTCAGGGCCTTTGCTTATGCACTTGCTCAAAGTCTGCCTCTCCAGAGTCTTAATCAGTTGTAATCCTGAGGAGACTCTAATGTGTTTTACAAAATCCCTGCTGCTAAGTTACTAATCTGGGGAAGGCTTCTGGCTCTCCGTGGTATGGGGATTCTACCTGTGCTGCTGCTCTGCTTTGAGTCTTTTTAAAAAGCCTGCTTTCTTTGTGCCATATCCTAGCCTGGTCTTTTAACTGCTGTGTTGTTCTAGGTCATTCCTTACCTTTGTTTTTCCTGTTTAACACCATTAAGGCTGCCCGTAAGGTTGTTTCTGTTAAATTACTTGATGCCCACTTTCAGGTGTATTAGTCTTGGTAAGTATAATAATTCTGCTGGAAGGATAGAGGAAACCGACACAGAGGAATTAAGTTAATGTTACTCGAGAACATACAGCTAGTTAGCAGCATAACTGGAATTAGAATGCCAAACTCCTGACCTCATATCTAGCTGTTCTTTCCACCCTACCCTGAATTGGCTCACATTTGTGAACTGGCTCACATTTGTGAATAGGAAATTGTGTTGACTATCTTTCCGGTTATCAAAGTGTTTGGAACCACAGTAAGCTACTTGCCCTATTCATATCGTATCACCTCATTTGATTCTTGGACTGCAGAAACTGGGAGAAGCAATTAATAGCAGGAAGCTCGACTTTTCTCAACTTTCCCCTTCAGATGTTCTGAACAAAGAGAACAAGGAACCCAGATCACAAAAAACTCCAATTAAAGGGAACTTGACTACATATCCAGATGTTAAAATTACTACCAACCCTCCAGGTTTCCCTTCAGTGTCCATGTTGTAAAAAATGGCTGGAAAATGTATTCATATTTGCCACTGATATGTTCATAGAATAGATGAGAAAAAAACACCTCGGTATTCCTACCTGAGATAAGAAGGTGTTCTGAAAATATCTCGTTGGCTGGGCATGGTGGCTATAATTCCAGCACTTTGGGAGGTCAAGGCAAGAGGATTACTTGAGCCCAGGAGTTTGAGACCTGCCTAGACAACATAGGGAGACCCTGTCTCTATAGAAGTATTAAATTTAAAAAAAAATTTGGCTGGGCGTGGTGGCTCATGCCTGTAGCCCCAGCACTTTGGGAGGCCGAGGTGTGTGGATCATGAGGTTGGGAGATCAAGACCATCCTGGCTAACACGGTGAAACCCTGTCTCTACTAAAAATACAAAAAATTAGCTGGACATGGTGGCGGGTGCCTGTAGTCCCAGCTACTCGGGAGGTTGAGGCAGGAGACTGGCATGAACCTCAGAGGCAGAGCTTGCAGTGAGCTGAGATCGCACACTGCACTCCAGCCTGGGTGACAGAGCGAGACTCCATCTCAAAAAAAAATAAAAAATAAAAATAAATAAATAAATAAATAAATTTATAAAACAATAAAATTAAAAAATCTTATGAATGGCTTGTTTATGGTCATCACAAAGATTCATAAAAGATAAAATGTAGATATAATTTAAAGGAGATACATTTTAGAGTTTTATGAGATTAAAAAATAAAAAAGGGCCAGGTGCAGTGGCTCACGCCTGTAATCCCAACACTTTGGGAGGTCGAGATGGGCGGATCCCTTGAGCCTAGAAGTTAGAGACCACCCTGGGCAACATGGGAAAACTCCATCTCTACAAAAAATACAAAAATTAGCTGGGAGTGTTGGCGTGCAGCTGTAGGCCCAGTTACTCAGGAGGCTGAGGTGGGAGGATCGCTTGAGCTCGGGAGGTGGAGGGTGCAGTGAGCTGAGATTGCACCACTGCACCCCAGCCTGGGTGACAGAGCCAGACTGCCTTATAAATGAATAAATAAAATAAAACATAAAAAATAAAAAGGTTGCAGAGAAAGAATGTTTTCAGCTCTTCCAGTGGATCTGACAGGTGCTTGAATTCTGCCTTTGATCATCTTGTTGTTTTTTGTCTGCAGTCCTTGTGTTAAAAGGGATAAAATGGAGATGATTAACCCCCAGACAGGCAGCTCATCTGATAAATTGGAAAAATAAACACCCGACAAGATGACCCGTCCTTCTAAAATGTGTGCATCTCCTCTGAGGTTTAAGGACATTTTTTGTCTTCCCCATAAAGCCTCTCCAGTGTCATGAGTCCCGGGCCTTCTTGCTGTAGACCCTGCTTCCATAGTCCACACTTCACACAAAACCACGACACTGTGTTTCATGATTTAGAAGAGGATTTCCCTTTCTAAGGAGGATACAATCAGACTTTTTTGTTTGTAAAGCCCAAGTTAATAACCTTTCAAAACGGATCTCAAGATGGAATGGCCCACGCTGACAAATGTGGTCAGAATTCTGGCACACAGAGTAAGCAGCACTGTGCATCACAAGGCACTGCACCTCCAGGCATGTTTCTCAATCCTTACATGTTGTGTTGTCAATCTTTTCGTGTCACTCATGGAGGAAGATGGTAAAGCAGTTCAGCTCCTTGTCCCTTTCCTCTGTTGGCTCCTGTACTAGGTATCTTCTCTTTGCCTTTCTGGATCCACATTTTACCTGTCCACTCCAGACCAAGGAGGGAGGCTGGCCCAAATGAACATCATCAACAGACTCATGCTTTCTGGCTTCTAGCTGGGTTTGGCTAAAGGAAGTCATTAGCAGGCACTGGGAAGTGGGGTGCAGAGTGAGGTGGGGAGTTTATTACTGCAGCTCACTCCCTTCCAGTTCAAGAGGGTTAGCTCCTCCCACTTCTGATGGGTGGTCCTTTCCTGTAGCTGCTTTCTCAGGGTGCCCAGAATCTCCCTTCCCTGACAGCCTTCACGCTTAGAGATGGTAACCAAGGAACTGCACGACCCATTGTTGGTTTCATAAGTTCTTCCTACATATTGGTAATAGTCCCTTTATTAAAAATTCTTCAACTGGCCTGTTTGCACAAGCCATCAGGTTCTTGTGGGGATTCTAATTGATAGTACTTTGTTGTGTTTCTCTCTTACTTTTCCTCCCTCTTTTTTTGTTGTTCTCTTATTCTCCTTTGTCCCACTCCTCTCCTCCAATTTCCTCTCCGTGTCTACCATTTTTTCTTTCTATCCCTATCTCCTCCATCTGAATACTCAATTTTTTCTCTGTTGTTTCAAAGTATTACTATTAAAGTAATACAGCCGGGTGCAATGGCTCACGTCTGTAATTCCAGCACTTTGGGAGGCCGAGGCAGGCGGATCACGAGGTGAGGAGATTGACACCATCCTGGCTAACATGATGAAACCCCGTCTCTACTAAAAATACAAAAAAAAATTAGCCAGGCGTGGTGGCGGGCGCCTGTAGTCCCAGCTACTGGGGAGGCTGAGGCAGGAGAATGATGTGAACCCAGGAGGTGGAGCTTGCAGTGAGCAGAGATCGTGCCACTGCACTCCAGCCTGAGCGACAGAGCGAGACTTCCTCTCAAAGGCAAAACAAAACAAAACAAAAAAACCCAAAATCAAAACCAGAAACAAACAGACAAACAAAAAGTAATACTGCATTTATTTACCTTATTTAGGAATGGAGATGAGCATCAATTAACAAAAAACTTAAATAATTTGAAGAACACAAAAACAAGATATGGTGGCTGCTGGGAGTGTGAAATGGTACAACCACTTTGGAAAACAGTTTGACAGTTTCTTAAAAAGTAAAATACACATCGACCATGCAATCTAACCATTCCATTCATAGGTATTTATCCAAGAAAATCGAAAGCATACGAGGACTTTTACATGAATGTTTGTAACAGCTTTATTTGGCTTTGTAGCCAAAAAATGGAAATAATCCAAAAGTCTACTAACAGGTGAGTGCTTAAAGTATATCTAAGCAATGGAATACTATTTAGCAACAAAATGGAAGGAAATATTGATATACGCAACAGCATGGCTGGATCTCAAGAACACTAGGCCGTGCAAAAGAAGCCAGACAAAAAAAGAGTACATACTGTGTGACTCTATTTATATACAAAAGCAACTAATTTATAGTGACAGAAAACAGATCAGTTGTTACCTGGAAAGCAAGGGCTCAGAGAGGACCAAGAGTTACAGATTATGAGGTGTGTAAGCTAACTTTTGAAGATAATGAATATGTTCACTATATTGACTATGATGATTGTTTCATGTGTGTATACATATGTCAAAACTTATCCAATTGTGCACTTTAAATATGTGCAGCTTATTTAAATGTCAGTTACACCTCAAAAAGCTGTTAAAAATAACACACAGTGATGAGTTTAAAGATGGTGTATTACTTTCCTGTTGCTGCTGTAACAAATTACCCCACACACTTAGTGGCTTAAAACAATGTAAGTGTATTCTTTTACAGTTTGCAGGTCAAAGGTCCAACCAAGATCAGTATCACTGGACTCAAGTCAAGGTATGGGAAGGGCTGATCTCTTTTGCAGCATCTTAAGGGAGAATCTATTGTATTCTTCAGCATCTGCTTGTCACCTGTTTTCCTTCTCTGTGGCCTCTTCCTCATCTTCAAAGTGAGTTACTTAAATCTCTGCATCACATCACCTTCTTTCCTCCATGCTAAAATCACCTCCTTTTCTCTTCTCCTTCATGTAAGTACATTTATTATAACTACATTGTGATTACATTTAGTGCCCACTCAGACAGCCCAGGATAATCTCCCCATCTCAAGATGCTTAACTTAATCACACCTGCAAAGTCCTTTCAGCCACATAAGAAAACGTTTGCAAGCTCTGGGGATTAATGTGGGTATATTTGGGGCCATTATTCAGTCTACTATAGATGGTATATTGTTCGCTCTGTGAAAATGCCTATTGCTTAGTATCTAGGAATGGCTTATCTCCTTCTGCTTTGCACTGAAGTATTTATAAGTAGTGTTGGCTCTTGAAGAGAGGGGAACAACTTCCAGCTTGGATACTATATGAAAAAGCTCACTGTGCAGAAATCATCCACTTCCTGTGTGGAATTATAAGGCATCCCCAGTATAGCAGCCTAAACATGTTAAGTCCATTCTCACATGGGCCATACTTTTTCTTGAAGAAAGGGCTTAGGCAGCTGGGGGAAGGATGACCCTTTAGACGATTGTTACAATTTTGTGCAAAGCTAATCCTTAGCTTGAAGGCTTCAGTCTGCCCCTTGTTAACTCATCTTTAATCATATCTGTGGTCTGACCCGGGAGATGCTGGGAAAATCCTCACCACCTGATTGCCAAAAGCAAACCTCAGGGCCTATGTGTGGAGCTACTTCTAGGAAGCTACTGAGGTGATACTCTCATTCCTAAAGCAGGGTAGACCCTTGAGCTTTGTTGACCGCAGACCTGGACCCTGGTGAACCTTCTCAGAAAAGCAGGGAGTCTAGAGATAGGGTGTATTATGATAGGGAACAGGGTCAGAGGGAGATTTTGCCTCTTAAGTCCCGCAGGGGTAGCAGATGGAATTGGAGTGATGCTGTGACTGCCTACACCCTCTAGAGTGGCTGCCTCTTGTCTGCAGTCTGGCCTACACCGACAGTAGGCCCAATTTGTGGAAGCAGCCTTGCCCAATCCAGAAATGTCTCCGAGACTGAGAGTTCTTCAGTGTGATCTCCTTCAAAAGGGAGACAGTCATAAACAAATGACAAATGCAAGACAAATAGAGACTGGGGATAGCTAGTGGTTGGGCTTTGAGTATCTCTAGCAATGCCTTTGGGGCTCACGGGATGGTTCTTGATCTGTAAATTGACACGGATAGCCCACATTTACAGAGTACTCTCCTGTGGGCAGGGGAGAAGGTCTTATTTGTTCCTACTTGTTGCTCTGACAGGCCAGGTTTCCTCCATGTAGTTTAGCATCTGGGAAATCTGTCTTTCCTATGCAAAGGATCAGGTGAAGGAGGTGTGGGAGCCTGGGGAGAGACGGGAATGAGCTCTGTGGGTGTGGACACAGCTGAAGTTCTTTCCCTTGCCTGAAGGGGCCAGCAAAGGCCCAGATAGGGTGGAGACGTCTTGACTCCCAGGAGGGGAAAAAAATTCCTAACAGCACATAAAACTCAGGAGACTGACAACTCCTATCTAGCAGCTGTGTGATTTCTCAGCCTGGACATTGACAGATCCTCCCACAGGGTTCCCTACCTGCCTGGAGATACTTGGGCTGGCCCTAGATGTCGGAAAATGGCAGTCTGTGTGGGATTCAGGAGAGGGAGTGCTCCCAAGGGCCTGGATGGAAGGGGCCACAAGGGTGTAGGATCTCCCACCGAGTAGCCCTGCTCTCTTGGATATTCCTGGGGTGCCTGTGCCCCAGCCAGAGCCTGTAATCAAGCCATCAAAACTAATAAGATAATTTCTGCATTAAATTAAACTGTGGATGAAGGATAGGGATGCAGGAACAGACTAATGGCTCTAATGATTTTCCCCAACCTTTCACATCTCAATATAGTGCAGTCATCAGACTCCTTGTTCATGTGCTAGAAAAATGATGACTCCTCAGAGAAGCTGCTGACAATGATCATTTAGTTTCTAATTCTTTTGTGTTTAGTTGGGTGGGGTCAGGTAGGATAAACCATGGTAGAGGAGAACAGTCAATCACAATCTGCTCCACAGATAAGCATCTCTTTTCCCACCCAGTTTCACTGGTTGCCGTATTTTCAACAATCAAGAATATTCTTATTTTTTAATTTACAAAAGTAAATTCTTCTTATAAAAAACAGATAAAAAACAAAAGCCTCCTTTTACTTTACTTCTCCCATCTACTCGCTTTCTCAGAAGTATCTATCATTGTTGATTTGGAGAATTGTCCTTCTCTCTATATGTAGTGGTTTAAAAATATGTCCACAACTATTTGATATGACTTCTTTCAAAAGGTGGAACCCACTTCCCTCACCTTTAGAGCAGGATGGACTTAGTGACTCATGTTTAAAGCATAGAATGTGGCAGGAGTGATGATTTATGATGTCTGAGACTAGGATGTAAGTGGTGTTGAGGCTTCCTCTCTTGTTTTCTCCAACCCCTTGTTCTGGGGGAAGCCACCTGCCATGTTGTGAGGACACTCAAGCGAACCCAAGGAGAGTAATGTGTGTTGAGGAACTGAGGCCTCCTGCCAGCAACCACATGAGTGATCCATAAAGAGATTATTGTAATGGATTCTGCCACCTGTGAGGGCATAGGCTCCCAGATGTCAGGGGTACTCTGAAATTCAGGATTCCCAGGTACAGGAAAATGAGCAGAGGATAGAGCACACAATCCCCAGGCACATTTTTATATTAACATGCAGTACCTAAGGATGTATATAACAGGTATGTCTATTTTCAGTAGCTTGGGTTATGTGGTGGTTGCTGATATTTGCTGCGCAGTCACCCTTCAGGGTTAGAGGATTTATTACCCCAGCTGCTGGGAGCACTGCTGGCAGAGAGCCCTCACCCATCAACCTCCTCTGCGATTTCCTAAACTGAAGAGAGCCATCGTGCCCAGGGTCATGCCACTTCCCAGCAGCCCACATCCAGGATTGAATAATGAGTGGTATAGAGCCCGGCCCTTACATCCCAACTCAGGAGAGCTCTGATGGCCACTCCATATTCAGAACTCCCTGCAGGATTGGCTGAGGCATTCATTGAGACTGCATTGCAGCTGAACTTCATCATCTGCCCATTCCCACATCCTTCCCTTCCCTTTCACAGGTGTTGATACTCAAAGCACTCCCCAGTGAGCCTTTTGCATGCTAACCTCCATCTCGGAGTCTGCTTCCTGGAAACACAAGCAGGGACAGTGGGTTGTTCCAGGATGTTCTTGGAAAGCAGATGAAGAGACAATATCTTAGAGCGGGATTACTGGCCACCCATCTGGCATCACTGGTGGCAGATGGGGTATCGATAGCTAGTAGCAGAAGGTGGTGGTGCAGTCGCTCACTGGTGCTGAGCTGCAATGGTGTACTTGTGGAAGGGAGTGCATTAACTGGAATAAGGTATTAGGCATTTGAGAAATATGGGGGGTGTGGTAACTATAGTGATGCTCAGGAAAAGGATAATAAAAAGCTGAAAGTAATTAATCAGGTATTACAAGCTAAGTGTTGGCTGGGCATGGTGGCTCACACCTGTAATCCTAGCACTTTGGGAGGCTGGAGGGGAGGGGGGTGGATCACTTGTGGTTAGGAGTTCGAGACCAGCTTGGGCAACATGAAGAAACCCCGTCTCTACTAAAAACACAAAAATTAGCCCGGCTTGGTGGCAGGTGCCTGTAATCCCAGCTACTCGAGAGGCTGAGGCAGGAGAATCGCTTGAACCCCGGAGGTGGAGGTTGCAGTGAGCTGAGATTGCACCACTGCACTCAAGCCTGGTGAGTGCAGAGCGAGACATCGCTAAAGAAAAGAAAAAACTGTCAAAGCTGGAGGACCTTTTAAAAAAGAGTAGAGGAGCTCCAAAGGAGGTTAAACTCGCACATAAGGCAGGTCTGCTATGCCAAGGACAGGGGATCTGGGTGGGAAGAAGTGGGACCCTGACACATATCTGAGTTGATGCCCCCAGATCTTGACTTCCCAGTTTCCTTGGGAACCAAGGGTTAGAAGCAGGAGTGGCTCTGTTTACCATCACACCCAGTGGCCAACTCAGGGACATCCCACACCCCGTACCCTGCTGCATTCCTACATCTGTGGACTCTGTTCATTTAGAGGTCTTAGATCTCAAAGGGGAATGCCTTTATTTGGGAGTAAGCAAAAGCCTTGTTCAGCTGTAAACTATGGCTGCCATTTGGATACTTTGAGCTTCTTGTGACAAAGAACAGCAGGGAAATAGAGGATTCTCATCCTCACAGGACTGAATGACCCTTATCATTAAGTGGGGTCAGGAAGGAACACATTGAGAAGGCAATATGGGGAATCTCTTTAGGTATAAATGGATATAAGCCCTTGACACAGGAATCTACTTTATGGATATACAGCTAGTCATCTGTATCCATGGGTTCTGCATCCCATGGATTTGACCAATGGTAGGTTGAAAATACTTTGTTAAAAATTGTGTCTGTCCTTAATATGTACAGACTTTTTTTTCTTGTCATGATTCCCTAATCAATACAGTACAACCACCATTTACATAGCAGTTACATTGTATTAGGTATTATAAGTAATACATAGATGATTTAAAGTATATGGGAGGATGTGCTTAGGTTATATGAGATTTTGGCATTTGCAGGAGGTTAACGACATTTGGAGGTGGAGCCTTTGGGAGGTAATTAAGATTAGATAAGATCATCAGGGTGGGGCCCCCATGATAAGACTGGTGATTTCATAAGAAGCAGAAGAGAGACCTAAACTGGCACACACACTTCCCTCTCACTATGTGATGTCCTCTGTCATGTTATGACATAGCAAGAAGGCCCTCACCAGCAACAGCCTCTCAACCTTGGACCCCCCTGAGAAATATAAGAAATTTCTTTTCTTTATAAATTATCTAATTTTTGATGTTCTGTTACAGCAAAGAAAATGGACTAAGATAGTAGGTCTGGAGGACTTGGTTCTCTGTTAGGAGGAAATGCTCCCACCAGAGAACACAATAAAGGTTACCCTGAATCTAAAGGTATGATTACCCTCTGATTATTTTGGAATCCTCATGCTAGTAGAACAGCAGACAATGGATGGGAGATAAAATTGCCTCTGATCACCATAAAGAAGTTGGATACTTGATACTAAATGGCGACACAGAGGAATATATCTGAAATTCAAGGGATCTGTTTGGGCATCTGTTGATGGTCCCATGCCTCATATTAACCATGAACAGACAATTGCAGGGATGGTGGCCTGACAAAGGGAAGCAGGGGCTCAGATTCATCCAGGTTAAAGATCTGGTCACCTCCTAGGGCAAGTAAGCCTTGTTACATTAAATTTGAAGTGCTAACCAGACTATACAAGTGGAGATGTAGAGTAAGCAATTGGATACACAATTCTAGAGTTGGGAGAGGTCCAGGTTAGAAGTATGTATTTAGGAGTCATCATCATATAGAATGGATGAGTCTACCTAGTGGGTGAGTATAAGTTACAAGAAGAAGAATTGAGGTCTGGATCACACCAATGTTTAGAGGACATGACCTTTCAGTATTTGTTTGCAGAGGTGAGAGGTGGGAGGAAAATCAGGCATTTGGCATTCTCAAAGCCAAGTGAAGATAGTTTCCAAGGAGGAGAGTTATCAGCTGTGTCAGATGCTGCTGGTAGTTGAAGTAAAATGAGGATCGAGTATTGTCTCTTGGTTTTTGTGGTGTAAAATTTATTGGTGACCTTGACAAGATAGGTTTCAGTGGAATGGTGGGGGCACAAAACCTGAATGAGCTTGAAAATGGTGAGGAAACAAATAAGAGACAGTAGATGTAGAAAACCCTTTCAAAGAGTTGTGTTGTTTTAAAAAATGTGGGAGTCGGGAGAGAATAGGCCAGTGAGGAGGATCCCAGTGATCCAGGATAGAGGGTGAGCTGGTCAATGCAGGGGTGCAAGGGTAGACCAGTGAGAAGCATCCTGGGATAGGTAGAAGGAGATAGGACCAGAATACAGGGTGGGGGTGCTTTTGGCCAGGAGCTCCTAAAATCTACCTAGAGTCAGTGGAGAGAAGAGAGAGTGAATGGGAAGAGATGTGTTTGGGTGGAGAGATATGTGGTGGGAGCTTGGAAGGTCTCTTCTAACTGCTCAATTTTCTCAGAGAAATAGGAGGGGGAGTCATCAGCAGAGAGGGAGGAGCCAGAGGTTTGAGGAGACATGGGAGGATGCATACAGGCTATATGCAAATCTCATACCATTCTATACAGGGGACTTGAGCATCCATGGATGAATCACACAGCTGTCAAGGGAGTGGGAGTATGAATGCAGATAAAGTGTGAAGCTGGGCAGCATCAAGGGGTCACCCAAAATTAGGGGTCAGGGAGTTAGATTATGGATTTCATGATGTGACTGGGTAAAATGTAATTTCATTACCTTGCTGATTGATCTATATTGGCTCTGAAGAAGTCAGGTAAATTTTTTGTTCTTGGCCTTTATCCAACTTATCTTGAAAACTTTGGCAATGTCACTAAGCAGTTGAGCTTCTTCTGTCCAAAGGTGATTTTTTCCCCCGACTAATAACGTAACCTATCAGTGAACGTTGAGAAGAGCTGAAAAGGGTTGCACACATTTAAATACCTGGAAAGCCAGTTGCAGCACTAAATGTTGTGTATCCATGCTATCGTTGCTCATCTCTTGTAGAACTTTCCTCATCTGTGTTCCTTGATAAGAGTTGAGGTGTGGAAAGGTGAGGTCCTTAAAGGATAATTGTCAACACATCCACTGCCTCATTCCACCATATATCCAAATTCAGAACATCTCATCACAGATTAACACACTTAATTTCCAATACCAAGCTACACTCTTAAAACCAAATTAAGTATAAGATAGGGAAGATAAGAAGCCCTAAGGCATTAATCATTAGAAGAGGCATCCCAGTAACCAATATTTATAATGGTCTTTCTGTTGGCAACTTGGAGGTTTCTTCATTTGAATTCACACACCATAGTAAAATAAGGATAGGAGCAGAATAAGACTCTCCTCCTTTTTGAGCTTGGCCAACTAAAAGGGGAGGTAGTAAAGCGAATTTTACATCACCTTGAACACAGGTGCTTTCTCAGGCGGATCATTTCTCAGGCAGGTCATTAGGAAAGAACACACATGGAGGCTGAATATCTGAAAACCAATCTCTTGTTTTAAGAAACAACTTTATTGAAGCATATCATAACATTTAAGTCTACAATTCAATGATTTTTGTAACTTTACCAAGTAGTGCAACCATCACATTTGGTGAGTTGTAGAGCATTTTTATTGCTCCAATAAGACCCCTCATGCCCTTTATAGTTGATCCCTGCTCCAAGCCCCAGACCTAGGCAACCTTTATCTATTTTGTCTCTATAAATTTTATAAATTTGCTTTTCTGAATCTTTCGTACTAATGAAGAAATTGATTTTTAAAACATATATATGCCTACTAATACCTCTTGGAAAGTCTTTGCATATATACTGTTCTATAGCATTCTCTTGCCCAAGGGATAGGACACCTGTCTCAGGCCTATGGCATTTTTGGAAGAATATCTATTCATATCTCTGTATCTCTATAGATCTATTTATATAAAATATTCAACATACAGTTTTCATATTACCTTGGTGGTGAGTCCCAGTTCCTTTGTCTGGGGCACAGAGGGAATCCCAGTGACAGGAGTAGCTCAAGATTGGGCAGGTCCTGGGTGTCTGGGCAGCTGCTGTTCTCTCTCCTCTCTAAGTCAGGCCATCCTTTCCTTTCTCCTCCCCCTAGGACACACCAGGAGGTCTCCCTGCCTTCTTTCCAGACTTCACTTTGTTGAGTCACCAAAGCCCCAAACCAGGACCGAGACTCCTTCTGAAAGACACCAAATCACATTCTGTCCATCACGCAGGGCATCTTTCACAGCTTTGCTTACCGCCACAGGCACAGGGACCTCTATGAATCACTATGGACTGTGCACATGAGCTCCCAGGAATTCTGGTTCTTTCCTTGTATTTTCTATGTTAACATATGGGCCCATGGTCCATTCAGTTGTCTAACTCAGAAACTGCAGTCAGCCAAGATCCTTCTCACTTCTTCCATACCCAATTGTCACCAAGCCCTGCTAATATGATATCTGCTATCTTTTAGTTGATCTTCTCCTGATTCCTCAGTCGCTGCGTTTTGTTGGGGTGGTCACCTGTCTTGCCTGGAGTGTAGCTGTAGCTTCTGTTCTGCTCTTACTTCAAAACTAAGCTAGAGGAACCTTTCCAAGGTGAAAAGCTGATCAAGTTCGTCTCATTGTGGAGATTCAACCATGGCTCTCCCTTCCCTTTGATGATAAAATGTACATTTCTTGCCTTCCCACACTGGGACTTTGTTGATTTGTCCCTGACTCCTCTCCCTTTGCCTTCACAAGCTCCTTCTACTATAAACATAACAATGTTCTTGCATTTCATGCTTGCATCTTCTCATTCCCTAGATTGTTCCTACTCTTCCCTCAGACTCAGCAAAGGCATCCCTTCTGCAGGGAAGCCTTATAAATACATCTACTTGGTTTTACATGGCTGTCTCTCCAACCCAACTTTCAGTGTTTCCCCTGCCTCACCTCCCACTGCCATCAGGCTGACAATATCTTAAGGGCACAGTTCGTATTTTACACTTCTCCAGAGTCATTGGATATGATAGATAGCCATTCATTATTTGGAGTTTCTTAGTCTCTTAAAAAAACACACCTCTTTTCGGAGAAAGGGAAACATGTACACTGCTGCTTGGAATATAAATTAGTTCAGCCAATGTGGAAAGTGGTTTGATGATTTCTGAAAGAACTTAAAAAACAGAATCACCATTCAACTCAGCAACCTTATTACTAGGTATATACCCAAAGGAATGTAAATCATTCTGCTGTAAAGACACATGCACACCTATGTTTATCACAGGACTATTTACGATAGCAAGGACATGGAATCAACCTAAATGCCTATCAATGGTAGGCTGGAGAGAGCACCCTGGCCAACATGGTGAAACCCTGTCTCTACTAAAAATACAAAAAAAAAATTACTGGGCGTAGTGGCGGGCGCCTGCAATCCCAGCTACTCGGGAGGCTGAGGCAGGAGAATCGTTTGAACCCAGGAGGCGGAGATTGCAGTGAGCTGAGATCGCACCATTGTACTCCAGCCTGGGAGACAGGGCGAGACCCCATCTCAGAAAAAAAAAAAAAAAAAAAAAAAAAAAAAAAAAAAAAAAAAAGTGGCCTGGATAAAGAAAATGTGGTACGTATACACCATGGAATACAATGTTGCAGTAAAAAGAACAAAATCGTGTCCTTTGCAGCAACTAGCATGGAGCTGGAGACCATTATCCTAAGAAAACTAATGCAGGAGTAGAAAACCAAATACTTAATGTTTTCCCTTATAAGTGGGAGCTAAACATTGAGTACATGTGGACACAAAGAAGGGAACAGCAGACATCAGAGTCTACTTGAAGGCGGAGGGTGGGAAGAGGGTGAGGCTGGAAAAACTACTCCTGTGACATGCAATGTACCTATATAACAAACCTGCACATGTACTCCTGAACCTAGAATAAAAGTTAAAAAAAAGTCACATCTCTGTCTTAATGTCTGTCCCCTGTAGATGCTTTGAGCCTCTTATGGGATCATGAGGATTGTGTTCTGGGATCCCGGGAGACAAAGCTGAGATTTAGCTGGATAAAGTAGGTGTGTAGCACAGCTGATGTTTGTTCTCTGTGGAAATCAGGCTCTTTTTTCCTAAGGAGAGTTCTAGAGCAGTTGTTTCTATTATTACTCCATTTTTCTGGAGTGTATTCTATGTAGCAAACTTGGGTTCATTTGGTGTTTTCATCTTCATGCAAGCCCACTGAAGTGGGTGGTACTATCCCTGCTTGACATATAGGAAACTGAGTCATATACAAGTTAAATAACCTGCCCAACAAATATAATCATTATTCATTAACACATAGATTTATCTTTAAGCCCCGTGTTCTTTACTTTTTTTTTTTTTTTTTGAGACAGGGTCTCACTCTGTTGGCCAGGCTGGAGTGCAGTGGTGCCATCTTAGCTCATTGCAGCCTCCTCCTCCCGGATTCAAGCGATTCTCCCACCTCAGCCTCCTGAGTAGCTGGGGCTACAGGCATGCACTACCACGTCTGGCTAATTTTTATAGTTTTTTTTTTTTTTCTTTTGAGACAGGCTTTCACCATGATGGCCAGGCTCCCATGCTCTTAACTTCTAAGCCATAATGTTTTATGAATCCAGTTATGAATTGGATACGTGTTGTGAACTAAAATTCGAGCAATTTTGTCGAACATGAACACAGAAGTTAGTGGGGTGTCTAAATGCAGGCTGAGGGTGGGAAACCAAGTTAACTACAGAGCCTCTTGCCTGGTCCTGCCTTCAAGTGCACCTCCCCAGTCTCAGCCTGGGCTACTCTGAACAGGTTTTCTTGGCTACCATTTTCCTGGTCTCTATTCCAAAGACCATGATATAGGAGATATCTGTTCTTTTTCAAATATTACATGTCTAAGACTTGTCAGCAAGATACAGGCTTCCACTGACAGTTTTGGAGTCAGGCTTAAATGTGAAGAAACTGCTTCTATTCCAGGCAATTTCTTTCCAAAGTATGCCTAACTTTATCTGGCTTTCACAGTTGTGAGTCTATACATTCTTTTTTTTTTTTTTATACTTTAAGTTCTAGGGTACAATGTGCACAACGTGCAGGTTTGTTACATATGCCATGTTAGTGTGCCATGTTAGTGTGCTGTGCCATGTTAGTGTGCTGCACCCATTAACTCGTCATTTACATTAGCTATATCTAATGCTATCCCTCCTGACTCCCCCCTCCCCACAATAGGCCCCAGTGTGTGATGTTCCCCTTCCTGTGTCCAAGTGATCTCATTGTTCAATGCCCACCTATGAGTGAGAAAATGCGGTGTTTGGTTTTCTGTTCTTGAGATACTTTGCTGATAATGATAGTTTCCAGCTGCATCTGTGTCCCTGCAAAGGACACGAACTCATCCTTTTTTATGGCTGCATAGTATTCCATGGTGTATATGTGCCACATTTTCTTAATCCAGTCCTGGGTCACTGATGGATCATTTGGGTTGATTCCAAGTCTTTGGCTATTGTAAATTAGTGTCGCAATAAACCATACTGTTGTGCCCTGTGTCTTTATCGCAGCATGATTTATAATCCTTTGGGGTATATACCCAGTAATGGGGATGGCTGGGTCAAATTTATTCTAGTTCTAGATCCTCGAGGAATCGCCACACTGTCGTTCCACAGGGTTTGAACTAGTTTACCATTCCCACCCAACAGTGTAAAAGGTGGTTCCTATTTCTTCCACATCCTCTCCAGCCAGCCTGTTGTTTCCTGACTTTTTAATGATTGCCATTCTAAACTGGTGTGAGATGGTATCTTATTCGTGTTTTGATTTGCACTTTCTCTGATGGCCAGTGATGATGAGCACATTTTCATGTGTCTGTGGCGTTAAATGTTGAGAAGTGACTGTTCATATCCTTTGCCCCCTTTTTGATGGGGTTGTTTTTTTCTTGTAAATTTATTTGAGTTCTTTCCTAAGCCAAAAGAACAAAGCTGGAGGCATCATGCTACCTGACTTCAAACTATATTACAAGGCTACAGTAACCAAAGCAGCATGGTACTGGTACCAAAATACAGCTATAGACCAATGGAACAGAACAGAGCCCTCAGAAATAATACCACACATCTACAACCATATGTTCTTTGACAAACCTGAGAAAACAAGAAATGGGGAAAGGATTCCCTATTTAATAAATGGTGCTGGGAAAAGTGGCTAGCCATAAGTAGAAAGCTGAAACTGGATCCTTTTCTTACTCCTTATACAAAAATTAATTCAAGTTGGACTAGAGACTTAAATGTTAGACCTAAAACCATAAAAACCCTAGAAGAAAACCTAGGTAATACCATTCAGGACATAGGCATGGGCGAGGACTTCATGTCTAAACCACCAAAAGCAATGGCAACAAAAGCCAAAATTGACAAATGGGATCTAATTAAACGAAAGAGCTTCTATACATTCTTTTGAGTAGAAAAGTGGTTTGCATCCTTGACAAAGTAGTTGGCATTAGAACCTAGTTTTGTCAGTGTTTGTTTGGCTTTTTGATTTTTTAAAATTCAGAACAAATAGTAATGTGACTCAGGTCTTGAAGGTATAACTCAGTGTTCCTGCACCAGGAGGAAAGGAGTTTGCTCCATCTTTAGGTAGAGAAGTTCTAGGGATATCACATAAAATTATATACATACACATATACATGAATATACACATGAATACATGTGAATATATATGTGAATATGTATATTCAAGTATATATACATGAATATATATGTGAAAATGTTTTGACAACTGTAAATTGGTATACATATGCTGGGTATGTAACTTTGTTAATTTTGTAATTTTGTATATAGCAGCTCTCATCCTATTTGCTATATTTAGCAGTCTTATTTTTCTTAAAATTCCTTTCCCTTTCATAGCTCTTAATGAGGCATTTTTTCCCTTCTGTTCTTTCCCTGACACACCCCATCCCCACAATTTGCCCTAAAGAGGAAAACAAAAAATTTTCTTTGTGACCATCAACACTTTCAACACTTCTGTGACCAAATGAGTGGCTTCCCCCAACACTCCCCCCACACCAACCAATTCTTCTATTCTTTGGACACCAGCTAGGCATCTATAGTTCAATTGTGACACCAACTACCTGGAGTTAGTGTTAGTACAGGTTAAGGGCTCAGTCCCACAAGACTGTCCCGGTTCCAGAAGCCAATTGCAAGTACTGAATCCCCAAGTTACCGGCACTTCTGTCAGCCTTGGCTACAGATGGAGGGTTCCCAGGACCTCCTCTTCAAGTTTGACAATTTGTTGTATTGGCTCTCAGGACTCAGGGAAACACTTTTTCTGGTTTATTATTAAGGATATGATAGAGGATGATATGACATGAACAGCCAAATGAAAACATATATAGAGCAAGATCAGCAAGGGTCCTGAAAGCAGGGGCTCAGTCCCCATGGAGTTGGGGTGCACTGCCCTCTGGGCACATGGATGTGTTCACCAACCCAGGAGGTCTCTGAACTCTGTCTTTTAGGGATTTTATGGAGACTTCATGTAGGCATGATCAATTATTAACTCAACCTCTATCTCTTCTCCCCTCACTCAGGATGGGAGTGGAGCTGAAAGTTCCAAGCTTCTAACCACGGCTTGGTCTTCCTGGAGACCAGCCCTCATTAAGGAGCCCAGCAAGAGTCACCTCATTAGAAGAAAACATGCTCTTGTCACACAGGAAATTCCAAGGGATTTAGGATCTCTGTGTCTGAAACTGGGGTCAAAAATCAAATATTAGAACAAAAGATACTCCTAGCACCTTTACGGCTTTGACAATTACAAAGGTTTTAGGAGGTATGACCAATAGCTGGGAAAGAAGATCAAAATATAAATTTCTTATGTCATAATATCACAACCTTTAGTTTCCCCTCTGTGTCTCTGAACATACAGACAGGAATTCATATAATTACATAATTTGGTACATTTACATAAATGTATTTACATGTTATATATCATTTGTTAACTTGTCTTTTTCATGTTAATGTGTCTCAGAGATATTTTTGAGTCAGCACATGGTATATTTACCTCATTTAAGAGCCATTCTGTGCTTTTTGATGGAAGGCGCTCATAAGAATACAGGGAGACTAGCAGTCATGTTTCAATCCTGCAGTGAAGCTGACGCCCAACTGGGCACTAGTGTTCTATTTGTGCAAAACGATGTCATTAGTGGATCCTGCCTTTTGAGTGGCCTGGGGTCAGTAGTCAGTAGACCTTTGCTCTTCACAGTCCTCGAGGATCAGAACGTGAGCAAACGAGAAGGTGCAGAAACCCAAGTCACACTAACACAGTGGCAGTAGGTTCTAGTCCATTCTCAATCTTTCTACTTTGAAGAAATGCTTGAGTTAATTTTCAGGTCTCCAGGAATCCCTGCATAAACCCAATTACATCTAAAGCTATGGATTATTGTTATGAGAGTAAGCTATGGATATAATAACGTACTATTATTTGTCAGTGTTATTTTTTATAGGGACTGATATTTTTCAGTGGATCCATTTACTGTAGCCAATCTATCAGCCTACTCTTTTTGTGTGGTCCCCCTCTCCTCTGCCCCACAAAGGATATTTCTTCTACTGCAAGTCAGTCATGTAGGTGAGGAGACTTCAGTTTCTTCTTTTAATAAATTCCTACCTGATTTTTGAAAAATTTTATCCAAGTAGACTTCAAAGTTTTATCACACATTCATAGTATAAGATGCACTAATGAGGTATGGGACATGGTATATGATATATGCAAGAGTAATTATTTCTCCTATTTAAAGCTAACAATTTTTTTAGCCAATCTGTGTTGAATAGAATCAGGTAGCTAACAATTGGATAACTTTTAAAATTAATCTCTTTCTTTTCATACATTTTAAAACCCTTAAGGTAAACATAGTATATTTCTTTTAAATAACTGGCTTAAACCAAAAAGCAAATGAATTTTTGAAATGTCAGCTTGGTAGGTTTATTTAAATAAGGATTATAAAGTTATTTTAATTAATGTTATTTACTATATAAAATTTTTTGCCAGTATTGAATAGTAAAGCAATTAATCACAAGTCAAAGCAAAATGAATAAGAATATAGTTTAAGATATTATTTTATTAAAGCTTTGAATTTTTTTTCACTGAGTGACATGATAAAGGTCAAATAAAAGTCTAGCAGATGCAAAATTATTATGCACATCTATTAGTTTCTTGATTTCCTTTATAGGCTTATATGTGCATATAAAGTGTTTTTTTGAGGTTAAAATATAGAATGAAATTCACATCTTTTATCTAAAATATATTCTTACTTTTTACTGCATAAATAAGTACTGAATTCTGGGCCAAACTCGTGATAAGCACACATGGATATTATTTTCACCTGAAACGAGGCAATATCTGTCCCAGTTCTTGATGGTTGTTAAACAAAAGAAAGCTTGCTTACACGTGTAAGAATTTGAAAACTTCAGCAGATTGTTCATTGCTTTCTTATGAGTGGTAGGATCCTCTTACAGAAATCCAATACTTTTCTAGGGCAGATCAGGGAATCTCATGTGATTTACTTCACAAAGTCCTTCCTCTTTTCTCAGTCAAATTCTCAGGATGAGCAGAATGTACAGATTCAGAGACAGGATCCTCACCCTGCAATACGCTTGTGTGGAAAGGAAGGAAAATACTGTTAAATTTTGTTCTGCAGTTTTTCTGATGGTTTTCAATAAGGTTTGAGACTCGCTGTATAATAAATAATTTAACTTTATCCGAAAAGATGTCTGACCACATTTCCCGCCCCCACCCTTTGCTCTCAGCTTCTGGGAGGTGGTCTCTAAGCCCTTAGAATGTCCTGTCTGGTAGTAGTGGCTTTTTGATTGATCTTACAAATGCTTTTTCTGTCTCAATGCTAGAAAAGAATAAATTAGAGTTTGTCTTTTTGTGAGGATGATTCCAGTTTACATTTACTGAATTGCTATAGGGTTATTTGAATTCACCAGCTACTGTCATAAACTGGAACACTATATTGATGATATCATGATATTGTCTGAAACTGAAGACCAGGGTGGACTGACCCAAATGGGGGATGACACACTTGACCAACAGAGGCTTGTTGATAAATCCTGCAAAAGTCAAAGAGCCTGCTCAATTGGTGAAATTCTTAGGAATAACCTGGGTAGGAGCCACCCATGACATTACACAGGTGACTACAAACTGCTGTCAATATCTATTCCTAGATCTAACTAAGAACGTTAGTTATAATCTAGTTCAACATTTGTGTGGTAGATTTGAGTTTTGAAGGATGCATATTCTACATTGGGTATATTGCTAGATTTTATCCATACAACTACCCCCAAAGAGGGCCATACCTGAATGAGGACCCAAAAAAAATCAGGCCATGTCAGAAGTGTGAAAAGTATTTTCTCTCTGGATGCTTTTGGGCCCTTATGCTCCACACTCATACATGATTTTGGAAGTCTCTGTAACATACTCATGCAGACTGGAGGTTACTGCAAAAGCTTGTGAGTGCCACCCAGAGGGGGGCAATGGAATTTTGTACCAGAATGTTCCTGGATGGCATGGCTTACCATATATGCCAGTAGAGAAACAACTAGTAGTTTGCTATTGGGAATTAATGGAGAATGACCCTATGACTGAAGGATGTAAAATACTCCTGAAACCTGAAATACCCATAATGTCTCGGGTGATGTCAGAGAAAACTCTAATAAAGAAGGCAGTGTCTGGACATGTTCCATGATAAAATGGAAATGGGTTCTATAGGAACATGTTACTGGGGGAATGCAGAGGGACTCATTGTATTACAAGCAGTAGGCTCTTTCCGTCTACCACTGACTTTGGAACTGTTGTCAGTGGGCTGGTTCAGGTTCTTGACTCTGCCGCACAAAAGAATTTCAGAGTGAATCCAAAGTAAGTAGGCAAAGAAGTTTATTCCAAAGCGAAAGTACACCATGAGTATTCATAAAATACTGGTGAGGTCAAGTATGCAAAGGCAGACCTGCAGTTGGCATGTGTGCTCAGTATCTACATACTCTAACATGGGTCACATTTATCATTAGCATATCAAATCTCCACCTAGGGGTGTGTTTTTTACTATCAAAATGAGGAAAAGGTCACTATAAGCTAAACCTGAGCCTAGCTGCACATGCAGGACCCTCAAGAAGTGCCTATTTCCCTTAAGGCAGAAATTTGATTGGCTGGAGATTGGGGAAGCTACATCAGGAATAAGGGGCTTTTGTTCTCTTTCCCAGGCTCTATTGGGTATCAGGAACTTGTAACTATCTGGCAGCTGCTGGTATCCTGGAGGACTGCTTATCTTGCACAATATGTTAGGTGCTGATGCATAAGTTTGCAAGGGATGCAGAGTCTGCTGTGAGAAAAGCCCATAGGACTTCACACAGGAGGACAAGTCAATATGGCCTTCTAACCTTACTTATCCTGCCTTGTGGAAGAACTGGAGTTAGCTAATCATAAGCTAATTTTTATGCTAAATAGTTCTGCACAAATTTACCACAAGATACAAATAGTGGTAGATGAAGGGGGGAAATGTAACCAAAACAGTATTAATATATCAATTGTATGTAATGACTTTATAGAATGGATTAACTGTTTCTCACTGGCTCCTCCAAATATTAACGTTATATTTGTTTTGCTNCTATTAGTTTCTTGATTTCCTTTATAGGCTTATATGTGCATATAAAGTGTTTTTTTGAGGTTAAAATATAGAATGAAATTCACATCTTTTATCTAAAATATATTCTTACTTTTACTGCATAAATAAGTACTGAATTCTGGGCCAAACTCGTGATAAGCACACATGGATATTATTTTCACCTGAAACGAGGCAATATCTGTCCCAGTTCTTGATGGTTGTTAAACAAAAGAAAGCTTGCTTACACGTGTAAGAATTTGAAAACTTCAGCAGATTGTTCATTGCTTTCTTATGAGTGGTAGGATCCTCTTACAGAAATCCAATACTTTTCTAGGGCAGATCAGGGAATCTCATGTGATTTACTTCACAAAGTCCTTCCTCTTTTCTCAGTCAAATTCTCAGGATGAGCAGAATGTACAGATTCAGAGACAGGATCCTCACCCTGCAATACGCTTGTGTGGAAAGGAAGGAAAATACTGTTAAATTTTGTTCTGCAGTTTTCTGATGGTTTTCAATAAGGTTTGAGACTCGCTGTATAATAAATAATTTAACTTTATCCGAAAAGATGTCTGACCACATTTCCCGCCCCACCCTTTGCTCTCAGCTTCTGGGAGGTGGTCTCTAAGCCCTTAGAATGTCCTGTCTGGTAGTAGTGGCTTTTGATTGATCTTACAAATGCTTTTCTGTCTCAATGCTAGAAAAGAATAAATTAGAGTTTGTCTTTTGTGAGGATGATTCCAGTTTACATTTACTGAATTGCTATAGGGTTATTTGAATTCACCAGCTACTGTCATAAACTGGAACACTATATTGATGATATCATGATATTGTCTGAAACTGAAGACCAGGGTGGACTGACCCAAATGGGGATGACACACTTGACCAACAGAGGCTTGTTGATAAATCCTGCAAAAGTCAAAGAGCCTGCTCAATTGGTGAAATTCTTAGGAATAACCTGGGTAGGAGCCACCCATGACATTACACAGGTGACTACAAACTGCTGTCAATATCTATTCCTAGATCTAACTAAGAACGTTAGTTATAATCTAGTTCAACATTTGTGTGGTAGATTTGAGTTTTGAAGGATGCATATTCTACATTGGGTATATTGCTAGATTTTATCCATACAACTACCCCAAAGAGGGCCATACCTGAATGAGGACCCAAAAAAAATCAGGCCATGTCAGAAGTGTGAAAAGTATTTTCTCTCTGGATGCTTTTGGGCCCTTATGCTCCACACTCATACATGATTTTGGAAGTCTCTGTAACATACTCATGCAGACTGGAGGTTACTGCAAAAGCTTGTGAGTGCCACCCAGAGGGGGGCAATGGAATTTTGTACCAGAATGTTCCTGGATGGCATGGCTTACCATATATGCCAGTAGAGAAACAACTAGTAGTTTGCTATTGGGAATTAATGGAGAATGACCCTATGACTGAAGGATGTAAAATACTCCTGAAACCTGAAATACCCATAATGTCTCGGGTGATGTCAGAGAAAACTCTAATAAAGAAGGCAGTGTCTGGACATGTTCCATGATAAAATGGAAATGGGTTCTATAGGAACATGTTACTGGGGAATGCAGAGGGACTCATTGTATTACAAGCAGTAGGCTCTTTCCGTCTACCACTGACTTTGGAACTGTTGTCAGTGGGCTGGTTCAGGTTCTTGACTCTGCCGCACAAAAGAATTTCAGAGTGAATCCAAAGTAAGTAGGCAAAGAAGTTTATTCCAAAGCGAAAGTACACCATGAGTATTCATAAAATACTGGTGAGGTCAAGTATGCAAAGGCAGACCTGCAGTTGGCATGTGTGCTCAGTATCTACATACTCTAACATGGGTCACATTTATCATTAGCATATCAAATCTCCACCTAGGGGTGTGTTTTTTACTATCAAAATGAGGAAAAGGTCACTATAAGCTAAACCTGAGCCTAGCTGCACATGCAGGACCCTCAAGAAGTGCCTATTTCCCTTAAGGCAGAAATTTGATTGGCTGGAGATTGGGGAAGCTACATCAGGAATAAGGGGCTTTTGTTCTCTTTCCCAGGCTCTATTGGGTATCAGGAACTTGTAACTATCTGGCAGCTGCTGGTATCCTGGAGGACTGCTTATCTTGCACAATATGTTAGGTGCTGATGCATAAGTTTGCAAGGGATGCAGAGTCTGCTGTGAGAAAAGCCCATAGGACTTCACACAGGAGGACAAGTCAATATGGCCTTCTAACCTTACTTATCCTGCCTTGTGGAAGAACTGGAGTTAGCTAATCATAAGCTAATTTTATGCTAAATAGTTCTGCACAAATTTACCACAAGATACAAATAGTGGTAGATGAAGGGGGGAAATGTAACCAAAACAGTATTAATATATCAATTGTATGTAATGACTTTATAGAATGGATTAACTGTTTCTCACTGGCTCCTCCAAATATTAACGTTATATTTGTTTTGCTTTAAGAGAGATGGTCAGAGACGAGGGAGTGGCCGGTATATTAAGGGATGCAATCTTGCCCCTCAAATGCCTGTCCTTTGCCTTCAGTTTCTATAATAAACTGTAGTTTGTGAGGGTCCTCTTCCTGGTTTGTAGAAGGACACCTTCTTGCTTGTATCCTTGTATGATGGTGAGGAAGAGCAATCATCTCTCTTGTGTCTGTCTCTATTTCTTTCTCTTTCTTTCTCTTTCTTTCTTTCTTTCTTTCTTTCTTTCTTTCTTTCTTTCTTTCTTTCCTTTTTCCTTCCTTCCTTCCTTCCTTCCTTCCTTCCTTTTCTTTCTTTCTTTCTTTTCTTTCTTTCAGTCTTCTTTCTTTTTTCTTTCTCTCTCTTCTTTCTTTTTTCTCTCTTTTTTATTTCTCTTTCTTTCTTTCTCTCTCTTTCTCCTTCCTTCCTTCTATCTTTCACTCTTTCTTTCTTTCTTTTTGCTCTCTCCCTCTGTATCCCTTCCTTCCCTTCCTTCCTCCCTCCCTCCCTGCCTTCCTTCTTTCTCTCCCTCCCTCCCCCTCTCTCTCCTTTTATTCTTTCTCTTTCTTTCATAAAAAATTAAATAGAAACAGGGTCTCACTATGTTGCCCAGGCTGGTCTTGAGCCCCTGAGCTCAAGTGATCCTCCTGCCTCAGCCTCCCGAAGTGCTAGGATTACAGGCATGAGCCACTGCACCCAGCCAGCTTGTGTCTTTTCTTATAAGGGCAGTAATCCCATTCATGAGAGCTCCACCTTCATGACTTAATTATCTCCCAAAGGTCCCACCTCTAAATACCATCACATTGGGGATTAGAGCTTTCACATATGAATTTTGGGGGCACACAAAATTTAGTTCCTAGCACAACTTTTTGTGCTAGTGCACTGAAGTGACCTACATGACTGCAATTCTTTCCCACAAACCTTATCAGTGAGATAATTGCAAGAATTTGAAAGAAGTTCACAGTACATTCACTTCTAGCTTACATAATTCAAGTTTTTTAACATTTAGAAGAGTAAAGCTCTTGCTGGGCAGTTGCTGGGCATGAAAGTTTGCTCCTGATTTTCTATTGCCCCTGTCGAGCATGTTCACTACTGTCAGGGAGTCAGTTGTTTATCGGGGAAGGTTAGGCAGGAAAATCCACGGGGTGATACCGACATCAGCAGCCTACCCTCCCTCCTTTTGTGCAATGCAGTGCTCGCCAATTATCAATGTCCTCTTTTATCTTACATTAAATATTGAGAATGGACGCAACCAAATGACCACAGTTCTGCATCTCACTGCCACACAGGACAGAAAGCTTTCTAAAGAAATTGCTAACGTGGCTGCTCTGTCACTGCCCTTCACTGGAAAACCTCAGTATCACCCAAACTGCAAAGTTCAACAGCTGATTTTTTTCAATCATTTTTTCTTCTCTTATTTTCAAATATTTAATTGACAATTTAGACTGTGTATCTCACATTCAAAGTGTACAATATGATGATTTTATATAAAAATGCATTGTGTAATAATTATCAAAATCAAATTAACACATCTGTCACCACCCATGCTGTATTTTAACTCTCCAGAACTTGTTTATCTTACGACCAAAGGTTTGTGCTCTTCGATCAACCCCTCCCTATGTCTCCTTAGCCCCCAGTGCCAGCAACCATTATTCTACTCTCTGTTTCTATAAGTTCAACTTTTTTAGAATCCACGTATAAGTGAGAGCATACAGTATATATCTTTCTGTATCACTTATTTCATTAAACATGTCCTTCAGGTTCATTCATGTTGTCACAAATGGCAGTGTTTCCTTTTTTAATGGCTGAATATTTGTCATACACACACACACTCACATATATATAAACACGCACCACAATTTCTTTATGCATTTATACATTAATGGACACTTAGTAGTTTCCAACTCTTGGCTATTGTGAATAATGCTGAAATGAACATGAGAGTGTAGGTATTTCATCGAGCTACTGATTTCATTTCCATTGCATATATACTCAGAAGTGAGATTGCTAGATCATATGGTTATTCTAGCTTTAATTTTTGAGGAAACTCCATACTGTTTTCCATAATGGCTGTATCAATTTACATTTCCAATAATACTGTACCTGTTTCTCTCCATCCTTACTAACACATATCTTTTGTCTATTTTGATAACAGTCATCCTGATGTGAGAGGTGACATCTCATTGTGGTTTTTATTTACATTTCCTTGGTGACTAGAGATGTTGAGCACCTGTTTATGTAGCTGTTAGCCACTTGTACACATTATTTGGAGAAATGTCTATTCAGGTTCTTTGCCCATTTTAGAATAAGATTATAAGTTTTTGTTATTAGGTTGTATGAGTTCTTTGTATATTTTAGATATTAATCCTTTATCAGATATATGGCTTGCAAACATTTTAACCCATTCTGTAAGTTGCTCTTTTGTTTTATTGTTTTTTTTTTTTTCTGTGCAATAACTTTTTAGCTTGATGTAGTGACTTAATTTTGCTTTGGTTACTTTTGCTTTTGGTGTCATATCCAAAAAGTAATTGCAATGACTAATGTCAAGCAACTTTTTTCTGTTTTTTTTCTAGAATTGTTATGGTCTCAGGTCTTACATTTAAAAGTCTTTAATTCAATTCAAGGTAACTTTTGTTAGTGGTGTAAGATAAAGGCCCAATTTTATTCTTTTGCATGTGGATATTCAGTTTTCCCAGCACCATTTATTGAAGAGATGATCCTTTCCCCATTGTGTGTTCTTGGTACCTTTGTCAAATATTAACTGATTGTATACGTGTAGGTTTATTTCTGGGGTCTTGATTCTGTTCTATTGATCTATTTATCTGTTTTAATGCCAGTATCATACTGTTTTGATTATGATACTTCTGTAATATACTTTGAAATCAGGAAATGTGATGCCTACAGTTTTGCTCTTCTTTCTCAAGATTGCTTTAGCTAGTTGGGGTCTTTTGTAGTTCCATACAAATTTTAGAATTGTCTTTTCTATTTCTGTGAAGAATGCAATTGGAATTTTGACAAGAAATTGATGAATCTGTAGATTGCTTTGGGTAGTGTGAATATTTTCACAATACTAATTTTTCCAATCCATGAACATGGAATATCTTTCCATTTATTTGTATATTCTTCAATTTCTTCCATCAGTATCTTATAGTGTCCAGTGTACAAGTCTTTTACCTCCTTGGTTAAATTTATTCCTAGGTATTTTATTGTTTTGATGCTATTAAAATGCAATTATTTTCTTTATTTCTTTTTCAGATATTTCATTGTTAGTTGATAGAAATGCAGCTAAATTTTTTGGTGTTGATTCTGTAGCTGCAACTTTACTGAATTTGTTGATTAGTCCTAATTATTAGTGGAGTCTTTAGATCATGTCATCTGTAAACAGAAGCAATTTTACTTCTTCCTTTCCTATTTTGATTGATTCCTTCCTTCCTTCCCTCCTTCCCTCCCTCCCTTTCTTCCCCTTCCTCTTCCCTTCCTTTCTCTTTCTCTTTCTCTCTCTCTCTTTCTTTTCTTTTCTTTTCTTCTCTTTTCTTTCTTTCTTTCTTTCTTTCTTTCTTTCTTTCTTTCTTTCTTTCTTTCTTTCTTTCTTTCTTTTTTCTTTCTTTCTTTCTTTCCTTCCTTCCTTCCTTCC
>NW_016810371.1:110482-114331 GCF_001698545.2 Rhinopithecus bieti
GCCAGGATGGTCTCGATCTCCTGACCTCGTGATCCGCCCGTCTCGGCCTCCCAAAGTGCTGGGATTACAGGCTTGAGCCACCGCGCCCGGCCAGCAAAAGCCATTCTAAAAGGGAAATTTATAGCTATAAATGCTTACATTAAGAAAAAAGAAATATCTCATATAAGCAACCCAACTTTACATCTCAAGGAACGAAAAAAGAACAAACTAAGCCCAAAGTCAGCAGAAGGAAGGAAATAATAAATATTAAAGCAGAAATAAGTGAAATAGAAAACAGAAAAAAAGAAAGAGGACTTAAATAAATATAATTTTAAAAGATCTTAATCTCTCTCACAACCATGGTAGAGAAAACCAGACTGCGAGATTAATATTACAAGTGTAACCAGTTTTGCCAACTTAATAAAGAAAGCTACTATTTCTCCAGTATTCTCCAAAACCCAAATAATTATGAAGTCTACTTCCCCTGAGGAATTCCTTCCCTGATATGTCCAGAAAGCACTTGATAGTTGCCTCAAGGCTCAGGATCACCCTGGGCTGCTCACTAGTATCACTAAGAACTTCCTTGATGTGGAAGGATCCAACAGGCCCTACCAGAATGTCATTGCCCTGGAAGTTGGCCTCAGCTGGGCTGCTAGGGCTGTTGCCACCAGCACTTCTGTCAGCTCTTCATTTAAAGTCTTCATTCTGCCTTTAAGTTGCAACTGTCTCAATTGCTCTCCTCTTCCCTCTTCACCTCAGACAGTCTAATCAATCCTCTCAGAAAAGCACTTAAGCTTCCAAGTCACAAAATAAAATTTAAAATATCTATTCTCCAGAAGCCATAAAGGAGCAGATTGATAAATTTAACTGTGTTAAAATTTAAAACTTCTGTTTGGCAAAAGACAAGACAGACTGAAAATGTAATTGCAGAACATATGATAAAATGGCTAATTGCCTTAATTTGCAAAATAACTCTCATACAAATGAATGAGAAAGTAAAACAACTCAGAAGAAAATAGACATGTTATAAGAACAGACAGTTCACAGGAAAAATGTAAATGGCCTGTAAAATTATGGAAATATACTTAGTCTCACACATATTTAAAATATGGAGATAAAAACATCAGTAAGATAGAATCTTTCAACTTTTAGATTGGTAAAAAATTTAAAAAACCTTTATAATATCTAGAGCTGGAAAAAGTATGGAGCAATAGGTACTTTCAGATGTTTTTGATGAGATTTTGTATTGTTGCAACCTTTGGGAAGGCAATTTGGTAACGTCTATCAAATATTTAAGTGTATGTGTATTTTGACTGTTTTGACTGATGAATTTCATTGCTTGGGATTTACATTGCGAATATGCTTGACAAAATTTCCTGTTAGTGTATGTGCAAGAATATTTGCAGAGGCATTGTTTTAAAGGAAACAAAAATGTTATTCCCAAATATACTTCTTTGACATATTTTGAGATGGCTATTCAGAGGGCCTGCAGACAAGAATAGCCCAGAAAAGCTACCTTTTCTGGATATTTCATCTGTAGAGAAAAATCTACATTAGTGAAATAAAGCTAGGCTTTCTCTGAGGCACCCTTTTTTAGTCCAGATCTAGGAAAGATTAACTCAAGCGCAGGCTATCATCTACTCTTTCTGAGAGCTGCTACCTGCGAGGTTTCATCTACCTTGTAAGACTGCCTTTGGTAGCCATGCCTTTCCTCTTCTCTCCCTCCCATAACCTGTATTGTGATGATCCAAGCTCTTTTCTTTCCGTAACCTCAAGATGGTATAAAAGCATCAACCATCTGGCTCTTTCTTTGAGTTTTATATTTTGTATGACTCCTGTGAATACATGTGCATGTTAATAAATTTTGTATGCCCTTCCTCCCATAAGTCTGCCTTTTGTCGATTGATTTTCAGTGAACCTTCAGAGGGCAAAGGAGAAGTTTTCCTTTGGTCCCTACAGTTTAATAGTGTGATCTGAGAGCCCAAAATAAATGCCCCTTTATCAACTAACGTAGACTCTAAGTTTAAGGAAACAAAGTTACCTGCGAGTGGAGGGTTCAGGGCCCAGCTGGCATGGCAAATTTCTAAATTCCCAGGGCTCTAAACTTCCTAACTATTGCAGCCATTGGACCTCTCCTAAATCTGATTTATAACCCAGACTACTATAATTCTGATTGGACAGAGGACTGGCCTTACAAACACTCTTTTCTGATAAGCTACTATAAACAGTAAGCCAGTTTCAGTCAGCTTATGGAGGCTGTGAACAAATGGTCTTTGTGCCCTACAGTTAACCTTTTGATGTAAAGAGCCAAATTCCATCTCATTTTAATGCTAAAATCCTGTTTCAAAGTAAACATGAGATGTATGTAACATGTGTGTTTACCCGTTGCTCATTTGCTCAGCTCCCCTTGTAAATATGTATAGCTTCTCCCCAAACCTGCTGAATATGTATGGCTCTATTGTGTAACACAGACCCATGAGGAATAAAATCCAGCTGTTCCTTCCCCTCTTCAAAGAGAGACCACAGTCAGTCCGTGCTGGTTTGCTGGTTTCTCTTCCCAGCTTACAAACCAATATCGCCAATAAAGCTCTCCTTTCTACCATTTAACCATCCTGGTGGTCTTCTGAATGACAACAGCGAACAATTTAAAAAACAAACTCGTTTAATAACAAACAACTTAAAAAGCAAGCTTAAGTATCTATTGACAGGAAAATTAACTTGGAGTATGTAAAAATAATACAGCTGTTTAAAAGTGAGGTAGATTTGTAAGTGCTGAAAGGGAAAGATGTCCAAAGTATATCATGAAACAAAAAGAACAAGGTACAGAATAATATGATGTAAATAAGAATTACATGGCCATAAAAATGTGCTAGTAGATGCATTCAGCATTTTCTAGGAAATGTACAACACACGCAAACACTCATGCGTGCTTGCGCATGCACACACACACACACACACACACACACACACACACATTAACAGCAGTTGCCATGGAGAGAAAAGCCATGGAGAAAGATTTTATTTGAGCTTTTTCTTTGTTTGGACATGGAGGGTTGGGTTAAACACAGTCTTCAGTTCGTGGCACTCCTCATCATTGGTTTAGACAGGCCCCTTAGCCTCATTCCGCACTTTCATTTGTCTCCTTCTCCCTTGAAGAAAACCCTTCCGTTTAATGTATGTGGTGTTAGTTGTACGTATTCTTGTAAAATGTGTATTGTCTGTCTGGTATGTTGTATTAATTTTTATAACTGATATGTGCAATGGATCCTATTTTTTCTTCCTTTTTTTACTCAGCATAATGCATGACACTCTGGGTGTGTGTAGTCATTGCTTCTAACTGCTGATGGTACTCCACATTTTTCCTATCTGCTTTATTTTACATAGACATCTGGGTCACTTTCAGTTCCTCACCATCACAGTCTGAATAAACATCCTCAGATAGGTACTCAAGTAAACTACAGTGTGAGTTTTTTTTTTTTTTTTTAAGTACAGATCCAAAAGTGGGTCTTGATGGTCGTGAAGCACAATGATATATAACTGAGAACTGTCAGATTGCTCTTTAGGGTGGCTGTACCGGTCTACATGCCCACCAGTAACATAAGAGGACACCTCTATCCACACATTTCTGCTTGGCATTGTTCAGCTTTATGATTTTTGCCAGCATAATAAAGTAATATCTTGTTATTTTAAAAAGTTGAATTATTCTCATAGCCAGTTTGGGCCTCTCCTTATACACTTGCCAGCCTGCTTGATTCCTTCTTTTTGCAAATTGCCTGTTTATTTCCTTTGTTCATTTTTCTTTTGGATTTTCTGCTTTTTTGTTTGTTTGTTTGTTTTGTTTTGTTTTATATTTTTTTATTTTTTATTTTT
>NW_016810371.1:116237-142923 GCF_001698545.2 Rhinopithecus bieti
ATTTTTTTTTTTTTTTTTTTGAGACGGAGTCTTGCTCTGTGGCCCAGGCTGGAGCACAGTGGCGGGATCTCAGCTCACCGCAAGCTCCGCCTCCCGGGTTCACGGCCATTCTCCTGCCTCAGCCTCCCGAGTAGCTGGGACTACAGGCGCCCGCCACTTCACCCGGCTATTTTTTTGTATGTTTTAGTAGAGACGGGGTTTCACCATGTTAGCCAGGATGGTCTCGATCTCCTGACCTCGTGATCCGCCCGTCTCGGCCTCCCAAAGTGCTGGGATTACAGGCTTGAGCCACCGCGCCCGGCCTAAAATATTCTTATCATCCCTCCTAGGGCATATGTGCATGCAGTTCTATTGGGTGTATATCCCGAATTGAAATTTCTTCAAAAATTTTTTATAGCTGCATAATAGTTTTACATATTTATGGGGTTTGTTTGATATTTTGATACAAACATACAGTGTATAATGATCAAGTCATGATAATTGGGATGTCCATCACCTCAAGCATTTATCATTTATTTGTGTTAGGAACATTCCAATTTTACTCTTCTAGTTATTTCAAAATATACAATAAATTACTGTTAACTATAGTTGCCCGATAGTGTTACCAGACAACAGATCTTACTCCTTCAATCTAACTGTATTTTTGTACCTGTTAGGCAACCCCTTTTTATCCCCCAACCACCTCCACAGTCCCCAGTTCCTGGTAACTGTCAACCTACTCTCTATTTCCATTAGATCGACTCGTTAGCTCCCATATATGAGTGAGAACATGTGATATTTGTCTTTCTGTGTCTGGCTTATTTCACTTAATATAATGTCCTCCAGTTTCATCCATGTTCTTGCAAATGATAGGATTTCATTACTTTTTATGGCTGAACAATATTCTGTTGTTGTACATGCACCACCATTTGTCCAATGATGATTACTTAAGTTGATTCCATATCTTTGCTATTTGTGGATAAACAAGGAAGTGCAGACATCTCTTTAATACACTGATTTTTTTTGGATATGTAGCCAGCAGTGGGATTTGCTGGATCATATGGTAGTTTAATTTTTAGTTTTTTGAGGAACCCCCACGGCTGTACTAATTTCTATTCCTATCAACAGCATATGAGCATTTCCCTTTCTCCACATCCTCACTGGCACCTGTTGTTTTATTGTCTTTTTGATAAAAGTCATTTTAACTGGGTTTAGATGATATATCATTGTAGTTTTTGTTTGCATTTCTCTGATGATTAATGATGTTGAGCATTTTCTTCATATACCTGTTGGCCATTTGTATATCTTCTTTTGAGAAAGGTCTGTTCACATCTTTTGCCCATTAAAAAAATTGGATTACTTGTTTTCTTGCTGTTGAATGGTTTGAGTTCCTTATATATTCTGGTTATTAATCCCTTGCCAGTTGAATGGTTCACAATTTTTTTCCCATTCTGTAAGTTGTTTCTTCACTTTGCTGTTCATTTCCTTTGCTGTGAAGAAGCTTTTTAGTTTGATGTGATCCCATTTGCCCGTTCTTACTTTGGTTGCCTGTGGTTTTTAGGTCTTACTCAAGAAACCTTTGTCCAGACCAATGTCTTGGAGCATTTCCCCAATGTTTTCTTCTAGTAGTTTTATAGTTTCAGGCCAAATTGGAATTTTTAGCTCATAGACTATTATATCTTTACCTTTAGTAGTTAATGACTTTATTTTCAAAATAGTTGTATGAATTTATACTTCTATCATCAGCATATAAGAGTTCTCATTGCTTCACATTCTGTGCCAACACATGGAATTGAAGAAACATTGAAAACTTTGCCTTTGAGTTCAGGAACAAGACAAAAATGCCCACAAATATGACATCTTTTCAGTGTTATACTAGAAATCCTGCCCAGTGTAGTAACTCAAGAGAGTGAATAAAAGGCATAAATATTGGAAAGGAAGAAATAAAGTGTTATCATTGATAGATCATCTGATGATTGGATATTTAGAAAATCCAAAAGACTGTATAGATAAATTATCAAAATTAATACATTTAACAAGATGACAGAACAAACTTCACATCTGAAAATAATTTATTATATATTAGCAGCAAAGAGGTAGAAAGCAAAATAAAAAGAAAGGTGCTATTAATAGTAGCATAAAATACTAAATAATTAAGAATAAATAAAGCACAACATGTGCAAGCCTTTCATGCAGAAGTCTATATAAATTACAAAGAGATGTTAAAGAAGATCTTACTTAATGGAGGGAGGTATTATGTCTGTGGTTGGATTACTCAGTATTATATACATTTTCCTCAAGTTCGTCTACTGTTTCAATGCAATACTAACAGGTTTGTTGAATTGTTTCTAATGCGAATATGCTATAATTCTCTTTAAAAACCTCTGTATGTAATGTTTCTTTTAGCTCTGACTGCCTCCATGATTTCCTTATTATCTTTGTTACACAGAAGTTTGAATGTCATATATCTAGGGGTAAGTGTGTGTGTTGTTTTATTTTTATTTTGCTTGAGGTTCTCTAAGTTTCTTGTACCTCTGGTTTGATGTCTTTATTGATTTCAAAAACTTCTTGGCTGTTATGCACTTAAATATTTATCTTCCGTTCTGTTCTCTCTCTTCTCATTCTGGACAATTACACATATGTTAGACAGATTATACTGTCCCACTACTTGTGGATGTTCTGTTCTTTTTTTTTTTTTTTTTTTTGAGATAAAGTCTTACTCTGTCTCCCGGGCTGGAGGGCAGTGGCGTGATCTCGGCTCACTGCAACCTCTGTCTCCTGGGTTCAAACGATTCTTCTGCCTCAGCCTTCCAAGTAGCTGGGATTACAGGCACACGCCACCATGCCTGGCTAATTTTTGTATTTTTAGTAGAGATGGGGTTTCATCATGTTGGCCAGGCTGGTCTCAAACTCCTGACCTCAGATGACCCACCCACCCTGGCCTACCAAAGTGCTAGAATTACAGGCGTGAGCCACTGTGCCCAACGTGAATTCTTCATCTTTGATGTTGTGTTTTCATTTCTAACATTTCTATTGGACTCTTTAGGATAGTTTCCATCTCTTTGCTGAAATTCCCCATCTACTCATGCATGCAAGCTACTTTTTCCCATAGGCCTTAAAAAAGTGTTAGTCACAGTTATTTTGAAGCACTCATCTCATAGTTTCAACATCTAGGTCATCTCTGAGTTTGATTCTATTGGTTGCTCTATCTCCTTGCAAATCTCCTTGCAATGAATTATTTAAATTGATATATGTGTGTCTCATAATTCTTGATTGCATGGTGAACATAATATGTAGAACAGTAGACACTCAGTTAAATAGTATTTATGTATGGAAATAGACATGCCTTTTCTTCTGTTAGACAGTGCGGGAGGTTGAGTCAATCTCATCAGAAATGGAGGTAGGCTTGGATTTTTGTTTTGTTTTGAGACAGAATCTCACTCTGTCTCACAGGCTGGAGGGCAGTGGCGTGATCTTGGCTCACTGCAACCTCCACCTCTGGGTTCAAGCGATTTTTGTGCCTCAGCCTCCCGAGTAGCTGGGATTACAGATGAATACCACAACGCCCAGCTAGTTAAGCTTGGGTTTTATTGTTGCTCTCTTTACTTTCTTTATACCACTGAGTTAAATCCCTCTAGTGCTGTGAAATTGTTGCCTTCTGCTTAAGGTTGAAGCTGAGGTCAGAGGATTTTTCTTGGTTTCCATACTTCACCTTCAGCATTTAATCATCCCTATATGCTCATGCAAAAGAGGGTTTTCTTTCCATTCTCTTTCCCCTTTCCTAGTGGCAGACTACTACAGTTTGTTATTTTGTGCTACGCTTGTGGTGAGGGCAGGGGAAATTGTCTGTTGTCCTGGTTCAGGACAGTCTTGGGTAGGCCCTCTCTGTGTGCTTGGACCTTTGGGATGGGGCTTTCTTAGCATTGCTGTTCTTCCTTGTGGCAACCAAACTCAGATTTAGATCTGAGGCTGGTCTTGGGCAGGAGTTTCCCACTCCTCCCATAGTAATAGCAAATCTGTTTTTTTGTTTGTTTTTTAGATCGGATTTCACTGTGTTGCCCAGGCTGAGTGCAGTGACATGATCATAGCTCACTGTAATCTCAAACTTCTGGGCTTAAGCAATCCTCCTGAGTAGCTAGAACTCAGACTCCTGAGTGGCTAGGACTACAGGTACAGGCTACTGCAATTTTTTTTAGGGGTGGGGTCTTGCTATGTTGCCCAGGCTGGTATTAAACTCCTGACCTCAGGCAATTTTCTCCTGCCTTAGCCTTCCAAAGTGCTGGGATTACATTCATGAACCACTATGCCTGGCCATAGCAGATCTGCTATGTTGGGAGCATGGGCTTCACTCTCAGTAGCTCTGTGGAGTGCCCAGGGCTTGGAAACCAAGCACACAAGCTCCAGGCACATTCTTATCCTGACAAAGAGTGCTTATAGGTTTATACAACTGTCATGTCAAGTTTCATGAGCTCATGCTCTAAGCAATGTGACAACACACTAAGCTGTCAACCCAAATTCTGTCTTTAAAACAGAACAACTGGAGAGCAAAACCACAAGCCCATGGAAAACATTTATAAACCTCCATGACAAGCCATCTCCACAAACCCCAAAATAGAACTGGTGACAAATCCCCAACAGCTACAAGACCTGCATGGTAGTAACATCTATGTAGAAAGAAGACAGAAGTAATGGGGCAGTGTCTGAAGGATCGGAGAACAGAGAATTCCAAATATCTGACAATAATTCACTGGCAAGCACAGTGGACATCTTTGGAAACAGCTGCTGAAACTGGGAGGGGCTTTGTTCAGCCCAGTGTTGGGTGACTGCAAGGAGTGCCCGGTAGGCTATGAAGGGGCTGGCATGGTCCAGACCCTATGAACTTTGAAAAGAACCTGCACAGGTTTGTTTCTAGGGCAGAGTCCCACACTGAGGAGAGATTGCTAGGAGTGGAGGCAAAATTGAGCCAGGCAGGGGCAACAGGGATGAAGAAAGAGAGGGCCAAATAAAAGTGGGGCAATGAGAATAGAGCCAGGACATTTTAGGGGACCATTTTATTTTTAAACAATGCATAAAACCATGGAATACAGGGCAGTTTGAACTTATACAGTTTATCATGAACCATGTTTCCTTCTAAAAATTCAGGAAAACAAAATTCACATAAAATTAGTACAGGAAAAGATCACAGTCAAATGTCATTTAAAGTTATTATCCAAAAGCATAAAGAAAATGTGGTACAGATATGCCATGGAATACTATGTAACCATAAAAAGGAATTAAATCATGTTGTCTGCAGCAATGTGGATGCAGCTGCAGGCCATTATCCTAAGTGAATTAATGCAGAAACAGAAAACCAAGTATTGAGTGTTCTTACTCATAAGTTGAAACTAAACATTGGGTACATATGGACATAAAGATGGAAACAATAGACACTGGTGACCCTAAAAGAAGTGACAATAGGAGGGGGAAAAATGCTGACAAACTTCCTATTGGGTGCTGTGTTCACTCTTTGAGCAACAGGATCAACAGAAGCCCAAACGTCACAGCATCACACAACATACCCTTGTAATGAACCTGCACATGTACCCCCTGAATCTAAAAATAAAAAAATACAGTTATTAGCCAAAAGATACGTGGGGAGAATAACATCCCCACATGTAGTAATGCTTCATATACACAAAGAAAGGAAATGTAAGCAAAGGGTTTCATATCCAGTGATACTGACTTTCAAGTAGTCATGCTTCACTTTATTGTGTTTCACAGATATTGTATTTTTCACAAATGGAAGATTTGTGGCAACTCTGCATCTAGCAAGTCTGTCAGAGTCATTTTCCCAACAGTGTGTGCTCACTTCATGTCTCTGTGTCACATTTTGATAATTGTCATGACATTTCATTTTTCATTATTTATTGTATCTATAACGGTGATCTCTGATCAGTGATCTTTGGTGTTCCTATTGAAATTGTCCTGGGGAGCCACAAACTGCACTCATGTAATACAACAAACTTAAAAAAAATTTTTTTAAATGGGAAGTTCAGGGGTACAAGTGTAGGTTCATTACACAGGTAAACTTGTGTCACAGTGGTTTATTGTACAGATTATTTCAACACCCAGGTATTAAGCCTAGTATCTATTAGTTATTTTTTGTGATTCTCTCCCTCCTCTCACCCTCCACTCTTGGAAAGGCCCCAGCATGTCTTGTTTCTCTCTATGTGTCCATGTGTCCCCATCATTTAGCTCCCACTTGTAAGTGAGAACATGCAGTAATACAGGAAACTTAATTGATACATGCATGCATTCTGACTGCTCCACTCACTGGCTGTTCTCTTGTCTCTCTCCCTTTTCTCAGGCCACCTCGATCTCTGAGACAAAACAATATTGAAATTAAGCCAATTAATAACCTTACGGTGACCTCTAAGTGTTCAAGTGAAAGCAAGAATTGTGTGTCCTTACTTTAAATCAAAAGCTAGAAATAATTAAGCTTAGTAAGGAAGGCATGTCAAAAGCCAAGACAGACTGAAAGCTAGACCTCTTGCACCAAACAGCCAAGTTGTGAATGCAAAGGAAAAATTCTTGAAGGAAATTAAAAGTGCTACTTCAGTGAACACACGAATGGTAAGAAAGCAAAACAGCCTTATTGCTGTATACAAAAAGTTCTAGTGGTCTGGACAGAAGATCAAACCAGTCACAACATTCCCTTAAGTCAAAGCCTCATCCAGAGAAAGGTCCTCTCTTCAATTCTGTGAAGGCTGATAGTGGTGAGGAAGCTCCAGAAGAAAAGTTTGAAGCTAGCAGAGGTTGGTTCATGAGGTTCAAGGAAAGAAGCCATCTCTATAACAAAAGTGCGAGGTGAGGGCGCAGTGGCTCATGCCTGTAATCCCAGCACTTTGGGAGGCTGAGGCGGGTAGATCACCTGATGTTGGGAGTTTGAGACCAGCCTGACCAACATGGAGAAACCCTGCCTCTACTGAAAATACAAAATTAGCCAGGCGTGGTGGCACATTCCTGTAATCCCAGCTACTTGGGAGACTGAGGCAGGAGAATTGCTTGAATCTGGGAGGTGGAGGTTGTGGTGAGCCAAGATTGCGCTATTGCACTCCAGCCTGGGCAATGAGAGTGAAGCTCTCTCCAAAAAAAAAAAAAAAAAAAAAAAAAAGTGCGAGGTGAAGAAGAAAGTGTTGTGTTGATGTAGAAGCAGCAGCAAGTTATGCAGATCTAGCTAAGAGAATTGGTGACAGTGACTGCATTAAACAACAGATTTTCAAGATAGACAAGACAGCAAGACAGTCTTCTATTGGAAGAAGATGCCATCTAGGATTTTCATAGCTAGAGAGAAGTCAAGGCCTGTCTACAAAGCTTGAAAGGACAGGCTGACTTTCTTGTTAGGGGCTAATGCAGCTGGTGACTTTAAGTTGAAGCCAGTGCTCACTGACCATTCCCCAAATCCTAGGACCCTTAAGAACTACCCTAAATCTACTCTGCCTATGCTCTATAAATGGAATAACAAAGCCTGGTTCACAGCTCATCTGTTTACAGCATGGCCTACTGAATATTTTAAGCCCACTGTTGAGATCTACTGCTTAGTAAAAAAGGTTCTTTTCAAAATATTACTGCTTATTGACAATGTACCTGGTCACCCAAGAGCTCTGATGGAGATGTGCAAGGAGGTTAATGTTGTTTTCATGCTTGCTAACACAATTTCCATACTACAGCCCATGGATCAACAATTTCAATTTTCAAGTCTCATTATTTAAGAAATTACATTTTAAAATAATTGTAAGGCTGCAGCTGCTAAGATAGTGATTCTTCTGGTGGATCTGGGCAAAATAAATTGAAAACCTGGAAAGGACTTACTATTCTAGATGCCATTAAGAACATTTGTGATTCACAGAAGGAGGTCAAAATATCAACATTAACAGAAGTTTGGAAGAAGTTGATTTGAACCCTCATGGATAACTTGGAGGAGTTCAAGAGTTCAGTGGAAGAAGGAACTGCAGATGTGCCAGAAATTTCAAGAGAACTAGAATTATATGTGGAGCCCAAAGATATAATTAAATTGCCACAATCTCATGATCAGACTTGAATGCATGAGAAGTTGGTTCTTATAGATGAGCCAAGAAAACGGTTTCTGGAGATGAAACATATTCCTTGGGTGAATATGCTTTGAAATGACAAGAAAGATTTTTTTTCTTTAGGCTTGCTCTGTTGCCCAGGCTGGAGTGTAGTGGCATGATCCTGGCTCACTGCAACCTCTGCCTCCTGGGTTCAAGCAATTCTCCTGCCTTAGCCTCCCATGTAGCTGGAATTACAGGTGTACACCACCACACTCTTCTAATTTTCGTATTTTTGGTAGAGATGGGTTTCACCATGTTGGCCAGGCTGGTCTGGAACCCCTGACATCAGGTGACCCACCCACATCGGCTCGCAAAGTGCTGGGATTACAGGTGTGAGCTACCACTCCCAGCTGACAAGAAATAATTATGAATATTATGTAAACTTAGTTGATAAAGCAGCAGCAAGATTTGAGAGCATTGACTCCAACTTTGAAAGAAGTTCTGGTAGGTAAAATGCTATCAAACAGCAGTGCATGCTACAGAAAAATACTTAGTTAAAGGAAGAGTCAACTGATGTGGCAAACTTCACTGTTGTCTTATTTGAAGAAATTGCCACAGACACTCCAACGTTCAGCAACCACCACCCTGATTAGTCAGCAGCCATCAGCGTCAAGGCAAGACCTTCCCTTCATCAGCAAAAAGAGTATGACTTATGGAAGGCTCAGATGTTTGTTAAAATTTTTTAGAACTAAAGTATTTTTACATTCAGGTATGTACTTTTTAAAAGATATAATGCTATTGCACACTTAGTAGACTACAGTATACCGTAAACATAACTTTTATATGCACTAGGAAGCTAATAGATTTGTGTTACTTCCTTGACTGAGATATTAGCTTTATTATGGTGTCCTGGAACCAAATCTGCATATCTTTGAGGTATGCCTATATCACACAGAATATTTCTTCCTGTCCTAAAAATCCTCTGCTTTCTGCCTATTCGCTCCTCTGTCCCCCATAACCTCTGGCAACCACTGACCTTTTTACTGTCTATGTAGTTTTGCCTTTTCCAGGATGTTGTATAGTTGGAATCATACAGTATGTAGCTTTTCAGATTGGCTTCTTTCACTTAGTAATATGCACTTAAGATTCCTCCATGTATTTTTGTGGCTTTGAAGCTCATTTCTTTTCAATACTAAATAATATTCCATTGCCTGGAAACTGTATATTACAGTTTATTTATCAATTCACCTCCTAAAGGACATTTTGGCTACTTTAAAATTTCAACAGTTATGAATAAATGCCCAAGTGTAGGTTTTTGAGTGGACATAAGTTTTCAGTGCCTTTGGATAAATATCAAGAACAGTTATTGCTGGATTGTGTAATAAGAGTATGTTTAGTTTTTGTGAAAAACCACCCAACTGTTTTAAAAAGAGGCTGTACCATTTTGCATTCTCATCAGTAATGAATGAGAGTTCCTGTTGCTCTACAGCCTCACTAGCATTTGGTGTTGTCTGTGTTCTGGATTTTGGTCATTCTAATAGGTGTGGAGTGGTAATAGCTTTTTGTTTTAATTTGAATATTCCTGATGACATATGACATGGAGCATCTTTTTATAGGCTTATTTGCCATCAGTATATCTTCTTTGGCGAGGTGTCTGTTAAGGTCTTCGGCTCATATTTTAATCAGGTTATTTATTTTCTTATTGTTGAGTTTTAAGAGCTCATTTTATATTTTAGATACAAATCCTTTATTAGATATTTATATTGTAAATATTTTCTCTCAGTCTCTGGATTATCTTATCATTATCTTGACACATTTAATTTTCTTTATACTTTAAGTTCTGGGGTACATGTGAGGAACGCGCAGGTTTGTTACATAAGTATACACGTATCATGGTGGTTTGCTGCACCCATCGATTCGTCATCTACGTTAGGTATTTCTCCTAATGCTATCCCTCCCCTAGCCTCCCATCCCCCAACAGGCCCTGGTGTGTGATGTTCCCCTCCCCGTGTCTATGTGTTCTCATTGTTCAGTTCCCACTTATGAGTGAGAACATGCAGTGTTTGGTTTTCTGTTCTTGTGTTAGTTTGCTGAGAATGATGGCTTCCAGCATCATCCATGTCCCTGCAAAAGACATCAGCTCATCCTTTTTTATAGCTGGATAGTATTCCCTGGTGTATATATGCCACATTTTCTTTATCCAGTCTGTCACTGATGGGCATTTGGGTTGGTTCCAAGTCTTTGCTACTGTGAACAGTGCTGCAATAAACATATGTGTGCATGTGTCTTATAGTAGGACGATTTATAATCCTTTGGGTATATACCCAGTAATGGAAAGGAATGGAAAATATCACAGTGCATTGAAACTATAGTGACAGTGAAAATTTTTTTAGAAATTTTTGTTTCATGTGTGTGTGTGTGTGTGTGTGTGTGTGTGTGTGTGTGTAGAAGATTGCAATAGAAAATGTACTTCTTTCTATTGGTTGAAGTAAAGGAAGAGGTAGGAGAAGGAGGAAAGAAAAAGTTGGAAAACACTACTTAAGTGAAAACATTGCATAGAACTTGATGCAATTTATCTTCTTTCTTTCTGATACTTACACAAGTCTTGTTTAATGACTAATTGTTTAATGATAGATTTTTAATCATATAGGAGTACAAATATTAGGAAACAATGTTTATAAACAATGACATTAAGTCACTCATGAAACCAATATTTATTAAGGATCTATTGTGGATTAGGCTTCAGTGAAAGAATTTGGAAATTTCAGGGAAAAATCCTCAACTAATCTCTTTTGAATGAATTAATAAAATTAAATGAGATATTTGAACAGGGATTTAAGCTGGTTTATAATCATAATGAATGCCAACATGAGAAAACAGGGAACAATCAAGCACAGTTATCAAGGCACTGTCTCTGCTTGGGTCAGAGTGGGTGGCTGGGTTGGATTGCAAGATCAGAACAGGCTGCCATGATGGTACCACAATTCCATCTCAGCAGTTCCCGCCCTCTGCCCCTGGATGGGGACGTCAACCTTCTGGGGCCAGAAAATATTCTCTTCACCTGGACAGGCTTGGTTTTTCTTACGTAACTGACTCAAAATGTGTCAAGGGGTGGGAAACAATGACAATTTTCATTTGGAAAGTTAATTTTTGAAAAGGAACGAGTAGTGAAGGAAGTGAGAGAGGTAGGAAAAGGAGGGAATCCATATGGAAGGTGACATTGGCAGGGGTGTGGAAGAGTTACCACTGAAGGACAGTCTGTGCCATGCCACTGTCATTCATTGGTAGTGATTCAAAGTGAACCACTGGAAACTTGGAAAAATATGCCTGTTTATAGCTGAGTTGAAAGTTCTAGAAAAGGGAATCTTGGAATGAGAATAAGTTGTAGATATTGTGGTATCTGACCAAGATGGCCTTAACATTCCCCTCAGCTTCACTAAACTTTAGACAGGCTTCTTCCTGACTCTGGAGCCCCATGACCTCCCTTTTCTCAGAGCCCTTACTTTTGAAAATCTGTAATTGTAAATACCTTCTCTGCCCCTTTGAGAGGTAAGTATTTTTTTGAAGCCTCTTGCTAATTTTATAACTCAGGAATGTCCTTCTCAAGGACCTTGGAGCTATCTCTTCGAAATGTAAGCATCTAGGGAGGTAGTGCCTTATCTTCCAGTTCCTGTCAGGGATGGGAGGGAGTGGGAGCCTCACTTCAGTAGGTGCCTTGCTCCAAGTTGTAAAACTAACCTCCTGTCATGAAGACATGAGAAAGTTTAATTTTTGTTTGGGTAAAGTTTATTAGCAAACATAGATGGCCTATAATACTCCTCCCTACCCCATCTCTTAAAAACTCCTTTTGTTTCAGCAGAATTGTGTTCAGACTGAGTTCTGGCCTTTATCTCCTATTGCAACAACCTTGAATAAAGCCTCCTTTGCCCATTTAACTTTGGTACAATTTTTGTTTTGACATAGCCATTATCTAGTCAGGAAAAAATCTACTTGAACTTAGAGTAGAAAGATGAATCAAAGTTCTTCCTCTGCTCCTAAATTACAGGGACTATGGACAAAATTCATCTCACTGAGCCCAGAGATTTCACCTGCAAAATTTGCAGGTTGAACAAGATGGTCTCCAAGACCTCTTCCAGCATCAAGGTTTCTTTGATGGCCAGATGTACTTGATTGACTAAGGATACATATTTTGTATTTTATTATATAGTATTATATAGTATACTATTTAAATATTATATTAAATACATTAATATTTAAAAATATTGAAATTTAATATATAATGTATAATATATATATTCAGAGAAACATATTACATGATCTTAAATCCAGGATGGGTTGTCTTGGGAGTTGCCAAATAACAATTAAAAAACCATTTAAGGACTGCCTCTAAAACCACCAAAAGCCAATGGCAGCAAAAGCCAAAAATTGACAAATGGGGATCTAATTAAACTAAAGAGCTTTTTTGCACAGCCAAAAGAAAATCTACCATTCAGAGTGAACAGGCAACCTTACAGAATGGGGAGAAATTTTTGCAACCTACTCATCTGACAAAGGCTAATATCCAGAATCTACAAAGAACTCAAACAAATATACGGGAGGAAAAAACAACCCCATCAAAAAGTTTTGCGGGAAAGGATATGAACAGACATTTCTCAAAAGAAGATATTCATACAGCCAACAGACACATGGAAAAAATGCTCATCGTCACTCGCCATCAGAGAAATGCAAATCAAAACCACAATGAGATAACCATCTCACACCAGTTTAGAATGGCCCAATCATTAAGGGAGGTCAGGAAACAACAGTGCTTGGGAGGAGATGTGGAGAAATAGCGAACACTTTACACTGTTGGTGGGGATTTGTAAACTAGTTAACCATTATGGAAAACGTATGGCCAATTCCCTCAAGGATCTTAGAACTAGATGTACCATATGACCCAGCCATCCCACTACTGGCGTATTACCAAAGGATTATAAATTATTCTACTACAAAGACACATTGCACACGTATGGTTTATTGCCGGCACTATTCACAATAGCCAAAGACTTGGAATCAACCCAAATGTCCATCTGTGACAGACTGGATTAAGAAAAGTGGCCACATATACACCATGGAATACTATGCCAGCCTAAAAAAGGGATGGAGCTTTGCGTCCTTTGTTAGGGACATGGATGCAGCTGGAAACCATCATTCTTAGCCAAACTATCACAAGAAGAGAAAACCAAACACCGCATGTTCTCACTCATAGGTGGCGGAACTGAACAATGGAGATCACTTGGACTCGGGGAAGGGGAACATCACTCACTGGGGCCTATTATGGCTGGGAGGGGGAAGGGAGAGGGATTGCATTGGGAGTAGTATACATGATATAAATGATGAATTGATGGGTGCCTGACAAGTTGATGGGTGCAGCCACACCAACATGGCATAAGTCATACATATGTAAGAAACCCTGCACGTTATGCACATTGTACCCTAGCAACTAAAGCTATAAATAAAAAAAAAAAAAAAAATCATGTAATTTATCAAGTAAAAAAAAAAAAAAAAAAACCATTAAGGACTAATTGGACCACACACTGAAATACTGCTCTTCTCTTGTCCTTAGAGGACTGAGGGGCTCTTTAGTAAGCATGAATGTGGCCACCAGATGGAAAAATCCTTGTGTCTAGAGGAATGGCAGACCCCCAAGATGCTGCTCTCTTCTGACTTCCTAGAGATTTGTTTCTAGGAAGGCACCTTTGAGGCCATTTAAAATAGCCATTCTCTACAGACTCTTTTCAGTTGTCATAAAAACTCATCTGTCCTATCCTGGGTCAGACACCGAGACAGCTAGTGGGGATTTGGAACAACAGGTCTGACAGGGACCCAGACAGCCAATTAGGGAATTGTGATGACCACTCTATACTACTTAACTCACTTTGCATTTTCATTGTATGAACCCCATCACCTTCCACCCATTCTCCCAAAATAGAAGTGTAATTCATTCATTTATCCAGAAGAAACATCAAGAACCTATGATGTGCTAGACACTGAGCTGGTTACTGGGAACAAAGCTACTACAATCAAGGTAGCCATGATCCCTGCTCACATAGATCTTGCAGTCCAGTGGGGAGCCAAACATTAAGCAAATAATCATAAAAATAAACATTTAAATTTCAACTATGATAAGCTCAATGAAGACTGGATAGGGGGGTGGCAGTAAGCTTAGTAAAAAGGGTCAGAAGAGGCTTCCTTAAAGAAACTACAAATAAGCCGAGGTGCTGAGAATATGGAGAGAATGGAATTCTTGTGGGAATGTAAAATGGTGCAGCCACCATGGAAAACAGTATTACCATATGATCCAGCGATTTCATTTCTGGGTGTATATCCCAAAGACTTGAAAGCAGGGACTCAAAGAGATGTGTACACCCATGTTCATAGCAGCATTTTTCATAATAGCTAAAATGTGGGAGCAACCCAGTGTCTGTGAATGGATGAATGAATAGGCCAAATGTGATGCATACATACAATGGAATATTAATCAGCCTTAAAAAGGAAGGAAGGGAATTCTGCAATATACTATAACATGGATGAACATTGAGGACATGCTAAGTGAAATAAGCCAGTCACAAAATGAGAAATACTGTATAAGTCATTTTATGAAGTACAGTGGTCAAATTCATAGAGACAAAATAGAATGGTGGTTGCAACAGGCTTGGAGGAGGAGAGAATGGGGAGTTACTCTTTAATGGGTTTAGAGTTTCAGTTTGACAAGATGAAAATATTCTGGAGATGGACAGTGGTGACAGTTGCACAACCATGTGAATGTACTTAATGCCTCTGAACTGAACACTTACAAATGATTACAATGGTGAGTAAATTTTATGCCATGTATACTATACCACAATAAAAAAAAATAAGCCAAGGCTTGAAAGATGAGTGTGAGATAGACAAGGAAGAGGGCCAGAAACAGACTTCTAGGCACAAGGAAGAGCATATCCTGTCTTGGGTGTAGACATGAATACTTATGAGAACCAGAAAGAAGGCCAGTGCTGCTGGAATGTGGGGCAAGGTATATGGCAAGAGATAAAACTGAAGGGGTACTCTCACGACTCTCACAACCAGTCAGCCACCAAAACCCACAGGTGCAACCAGAGCAACCTCCCCTGGATCCCTGCTGCCGCTGCTTTAGTCGAGACCCTAACCATCTTTTGGTGGCACAACTAAAACCTAGTTTTTCCCCACACGGTTCCCAATGTATTGCGTGAATGAGACCACAGGCTCTGGAGGCAGACGGTCTGGGTTTGAATCCTGGCTTTGCCACTTACTAGCTATGACTTTGGGCAAATCACTTGGCATCCTGAAATGGCCATGGTTAAACGTGGAATAATAGTGTCTAGCCCATAGCGTCTTTGTGAAGATTTAAGACATGGACTACGTGTACGAAGCTCAGGCAACAAACTCAGCTGTTCAAGAAATGTAGCTTTATTCTCTTGTAACTAAGCTTAAGTTTTATTTTGAGCCACTGTTCTGATAGCTTCCAGAAAGTTAACCATAGTCAATTCAAGGCATCCTCAGGGCTTTCATTTCTGAGGACCTCCCAGTGCCACTGCAATAGTTGAGAGGAGCTGTTTGATCAGACTCTTAAGAGTGAGATGGAGGGCAAGCAGTCTAATTCAGCAGTGACCCCAGGAAGCTCCAGCAAGGAGCTGGGTGGACGTGGGACACAGAAGGGCAGGAAGCCAATACAGGGAGCTCTAATGAGCAAGTAATTGCTTTGGACTCCTGGTAGGTTTGGCAGATAAAATACAGGACTCCTGGTTAAATTTGTATTTCAAACAAACATCAAATAATTTTTAAATATATGTATGTCCTGAGCATTACAATGGGCATAATTATACTAAACATTATTCATCATTTATCTGAACTTCACATTTGAGTGGGTGTCCTGTATTTTTGTTTGCTAAATCTGGCAACTCTAGCTACTGGGGCTCAGTCTCCCCAGAGAAACTTTCATGGAATTTGACTCAGAGACAAAGCATGCCCCATATTTGTCCCCAGTGGTGGGCAAAGAAGATGGGGTTATTTATCCACCTGCTCCTATCATTAGTTGAGAACTCCCCTCGCATTTCTGGCCTCCCCTGCTCCCAAGCTGAATGTCCTTTGGCCAGCCAAAGCCCTCGAATATAGTCACAGGTACTTACCTTCAGCTGCTGTCTGTGGGGATGTTGAGTGCAGAAAGGGAAAATAGACAGGGCACCAGCAGTGTCTGTTGCAGTGGTTCTCATCATATAACAAGGCTGGCATACACTGAGACATCCACATCCCCACGTTGTCTTAGTTTCCTCTATCCCTGACAATCAGCTTCCCTAAGGGCATATTTGTGTTTAAAACAAAGGAAATATGAGATCTGTGATAATGGACAAGTTCCTTGTGTGACACTCATATCTGTTTGCTTGAGGAAGCACTCCCCATATGGCTGAGAGTCTAAGAGTGAATATCTATCTCTTTCATTCTGCATAATTCACGCAAATATCTTAGACTACAGCCAGCTCATGCATTAGCCAGCTAGATCATCTTAAGTGAAGTACCTCAGTCATGCTGAACTCTAGCCAATGGAAGGCCACAAGAGGAGAAATAAAATCTAATCCTATTTGTTCTGCACCACCGGGGTGACTGCTATTGTACAGAAAGGGTCTCTGGTCACAGAGTTAGAGGAATTATCTGGAAGCTGCCTGCTCTGCTATACTGAAAAATTTGCTAGGAGTTCTCACTCCTAAAGGTCACCCCCAACCACCACTATGATCATCATGAAGCGAGGGGAGAGGAGAGGCTGCAGCACTGTTCTATCAGTCAGGGTTCTCTCAGTGAAAGAGAAGCCCATCTGCATTGCAAGGATAAAGGGTTTTAAAACAGGAAATCAGAAGCTTACACAATGATTAGAAGGGTTGGGGAAGCAATATGAAAACTGCTGCTACCTTCATGAAATTAAGAAGGGCTGGATTCCAGTAAAGCTGCTAACAATAACCCCAGCTGTCTACAATACCAAAGCAGGTGATTCTCAGGAGGTTGCCTGGAAGTTGGAGCAAATCGTATGCCTGCTATATGTCCAAGCATCTGTTCACAGCTGCCAACAGGGATACTGACTTCTCTTCGGCTTTCCAAATGCCTCATGAGTGCCTTTAATTGGCAGACTCTAACCCAAGGCCATACAGGAAAGTGACACTGGGAAATGATGTTCCAGACCTCCCTACAATGCAGAGGAGAATGCGGAAAGGGTAGGGATGATGCCTCATTGACAAAGACAATCTGGTATTAGCAAATTAAACCAAATACTTATGTCAAGGGTGGAAGGCACACAGGATAATATCAAAGCTCTGTGACCCCTTGTGTATTAGTAAAGTGTCTTATGGACGCTATTAGCAGAATTCTTAGGGTAAATTAAGCCTGGGCAGATGTCATGGCCCAACAATTCAGCCAGCATCTATTTCCTTCTCAAATGTCAAACTGCCTAGAAGTCTCAAATGTGACTCTGACACACACCTAATTCTCATGTGGCATAGGCTATCTTTTCCTTGCAGCTTGGTAGTGCCCTCAAGCATAAATAGACTCTTCAAAGCCTACTAACAGAGTGAGGTCCAGAAAGGGCAGGAGCTTCCTCTTTCCCAAGTCTAAGTCCTTCCTGGGACAGCCTTCGCAGGGCCCAGAGACTCCCTGATGACTCACACAAAAAATCCGTGGCCATCTGCTTTTGTGTGACCAAATGGCTATGGCCTGAACCTATGGCCCCACGTCACTGCAAAAAACCTACAACCCTAATTCACCATACAAGACATATGGTTTAAACGTTTGTCCTTTTCAAATCTCATGTTGAAATGTAATCCCCAATGTTAGCTGTGGGGCCTGAGTGAAAGGTGATTGGGTCATGGGGATGGATCCCATCAATGGCTTTGTGCCCTCCTTATGGTAATGAGTGAATCCTTGCTCTGAGTTCTGGTTGTTTAAAAGTGTGTGACACACCCCACCCCTCCCACCCGCTGCCACAACTGATCAGACAGTAGGAGGTCTGGGAAAGAGACAAGTGGATGGACCTGTGGCAGCGGGGGGAAGTTGTGCAGATCTTTGTGTTTACATCAGTGCCCACAAGAGAGCAACCACCATAGAAAAGGCATGCAGAAACAAAATAAACAGAACGACTCCCTTTGATTACTCACATGCTCATGCAATGGCCAGTGATAGCCAGGAATGGAGGCTGTGCGTGAACCCAACAGCATGTACTCCCTTTCATTAACACCGATCTAGCTATCTGCACTACTGAATTCCCAACTTTCCAGAAGCAGAGACTGGCCCTGAACACACTCAGTATAAACCATTCTCCAAGGAGAGCAGCCAGCCTCTTGGGCACAGGCTGATTATACTGGACTCCTACCCTGGAGGAGGCAGTGTTTTCTCCTTACTAAATATGTTCTGCCTTCTTACTTGCATGGTTCTTCCAGCACTGCTACCTTAGGGTTTACAGAATGACTGAATTGTCAGCACTAGTTTCTGCACAACATTGCTTCAAATCAAGGGACTCATTTCATGGCAAAGGAGGTATAGTCATGGAGGTATTACCATGGGATCCACTGGTCCTACCATACACTGGAAGCCTTTCATTTGCTACTAGAACAACGGAAAGGCCTTCAAAGGCTAATCTAAGTCACTAACTGTGGACAAGACACTGTAGGATTGGAACTGTCCTCAGTCAGTATGTACACTCATTATATATGGTATATATAAGATATACACCAATATCTAGAATACATGGATCTGCAAACTGATGAGTGGAAGTAGTAGCAGCCTCTCTTATGATCAATCCCATTGACCCACTGTGGACTGCACACTTCCTGATCCCATAATTTCAGGCACTGCTGAATCAGAAGTGCTAGCTCCTGGACAGTGGGGACCAGGGGCACGTTTTCACAGGAGGAGTCAGTAAGGGTCCTCAGTACTCAAAGCTGTGAGTACCACCTCATCATTCTGGGCTCCTCATGCCAATGGGTCAATAGGAAAAGAAAGGAATCACGATGTAATAAAGCAAATTGACCTCAATTACCGTGAGGATGTAGGCAGCTGCTACACATTTAAGAAATGAGAGAATCTCATAATATATTAGCCAAAGTCTTCTAAGAAGCAGATACCAAAATAAGATTAAGTGTGCAAGGATCTTATTAGGACAAATACTTGCGAGATAAAGTGAGGAAGGATCCAGAGATGCTGGGGGAGCATCAGACTGCCATGTATGTCTGACTCTGAATAAAAAAAGGGAGAAAAGGAAAGTTAGGTGTAATTATTCTAGACTGCTGTATAGTCTAGGAAAGTTCAGCAAGGCTGCTGGGAGTCCTCAGGCCCAACTCTGCTGTCAGAGGAGTTCTGCATCTCCCAGGAACAAGCCTGCCTTAGTGTCCCTGCTGTGATCAGTCATTGGCTGGGAGTAGCCAGGGAGTAGGTGGGGTGGGAGGGTGGGGCAGAAGAAGGGCATAGATCCCTAGGAAACACCCAGATGGATTTCAGAGTGCAGCAGTTAGAGCCTCTGCTTAATTACATTCCCTGTAATTGTAGATCTTCAAAGCACATTCTATTAGTACCATGGTAGATAGATGAATGGGTGGATTATAAGGTAGATAATAGATACATAGGTAAAATGGGCATATGTAATCTCTGTATTTATTGTAATTTGTTCAGCCCTTGAGGAGCAACTGCCTCAACTTCCCTTTTTTCCCTTCACTTCAGGCATTTTAATTATTACTCTTAAGACTGACAATCTAATCTTCCAAGCCACAAAAGAATGATCAATTTTATTATGAAAAAATTTAAAACTTATGGTTGGTAAATGGCAAAACAAACTGAGAAAGATTTTTTCCAACATATATGATAAAAAGACTAAATCCTTTAGTATATGGAAGTTGAGGCAAATGAAAAGTGTTAACAACCTAGTAGAAAAATGTGTAATGCAGAATAAACTGAAGTACCTTCCTGTGAAGATTGAGGGGTCATTTTACGTATCACCAGGACGTGGTAAATCTCAGTGCAATCCAAAGTTTTATACACAAACTTGAAAGTCATCACAAGTTATAAAGTGTTGTTTCAGGACATGATTTGCAGTAAAAAATGCAAAAGATTCTCAAGCAAGTTGCAAGGAGAAAGACGATGCAAATACTTGGTCACTGATATAGTCTAGATATTTGTCTCCTCTGAATACCATGTTGAAATGTGATCCCTAATCTTGGAGGTGGAGCCTGGTGGGAAGTGTTTGGGTCATGGTGGGTGGATCCCTCACTATTGGCTTGGTGCCACCCCCTTGGAGATAAGTGAGTTCTCACTCTATTAGTTCATGCAAGAGCTGGTTGTTTAAAGGAGGCTGGCACCTCCTCCTTTCTCTCTTGTTCCCTCTTTCACCATGTCACATCCCTGCTTCCTCCTTGCCTTTCACCATGAATAAAAGCTTCCTGAGAACTCACCAGGAGCTGAGCAGATGCTGGTGCCAAGCTTGTACAGCCTGCAGAACCGTGAGTCAAATAAATCTTTTTTCTTTATAAATTACCCAGTCTCGAGTACTCCTTTGTATCAGTGCAAAATGGACTAACACAGTCCCCTTAGAGAATCTTAGTTGAAATGAATGACAAATTAGCTATCAGCTTAAACAAAGTATCTCCTGAAATAGTCCAGTTCTATTTACTGAACCCATATTTTCCAAGCAAATTTTTGCTAAGAATTATGTTCTCCAGTCAGATTACTCTCCTGGGAAAGAGGCTCTGACTGACTGACATGACATCGTTAACCCTTCGGTTGATAAATGTATGGGAATAGAATGTCCTGACACAAATCTGTTTCAATAAGGTTGTAAGCTGGAGGCATTTTCCAGTGGTCTGATCACTCATGAATAAGATGACAGTGAAGATATGAACATGCCAAGCTGAAGGCAAACTTCAGACTGGTAAAGGTTACCCTGCTAAGGTGAGATACTCCAGGAATCCCAGCCCCAGTGAGAATCTGCGCCCCAAGTATTTATGGCTTCTCCACTGGAGATATTTTATTTCATTATGTTGCACTTATGAAGAGGAAAAAAGCCTGGAGAACCCACTGTGAATCTCAGGGCTCCCCTTTCCACATCACCATTACTGACACTGTGGAAGCCTGAGGCCCAGTCCTCATGAGTTCTGTCCTGAGGTTGGGATTGAAGATTAGGACAGCAAGGTTCACAAGGTTATGAGTTTTCATCCAGGGGCCTGAACCACTAATTTGGGCATGGGGTGGAAGCAGGAAACACAAGAGGTCTCTGCTCTAGTAAAAGCTAGGACAGGATGAATCTCCTGGAAAGGCCAGAAGATGACTGAGTGGAATTATATTCCTTCAAAAGAAGCTCAAGGCCCTACAGGAACTCAAACTCACAGTCAACGCTGATGCTCATCCATCTTATCTTGGCACAGCCAAGATACCTTCTACTCTAAGAAGCTGAAATCTGCCTTGTTAGTATTTGACAGGGAGAAGGGTAGAGGGGAAAGGAGAGTACAGGTTATGGGTGGGGAAGGCAACAGAAGGGAAGGCCAGCAGTTCACAACTACCACACACCCTCTCTTTTTCCCACTCACATGCCTTGATCAGACAGAGGTACAACTGCTTCTTACCAGAGAATAGTCATCTTGCTGGCTCTGCAGGGGTAAGAATGGTGATAGTTGTACAGACTGATTGCAGCAAGAAGGGTTGGGAAAGAGAGAGAAAACCACTCTAAACCTTTTATTTTTGTTTTAGGGACCACATTCATGTAAACTGAAATATGTTTTCAGGTGACTGTGAGAAGAGGTGATGGTAATCTCAAGGGCTTGCAGGTGCCAATTACCTTGTGTGTCTCATAACATTTGAGAGATTAATTTTAATGGGGCAAAAGTAAATTAAAAACCTGGAAAGGACTCTTGTCCTTTCCATGTACACGGACTATGAGAAGAGAGTAACTCTATATATGGGATCTTTATAGAGATAAGGATTAGGGCCAGTGGTGGCTTACAGGTTCCTGTAGAGGGATGGCTTACTGAAAATATGAACGGCTGAGACTTCAAGGATTTGAGAAGGTGGAAAGCAGAGTCATCAGGACTGTTGGAAATGGAGAGGGAGCCCAGAAAATAGAGAGAGAGCCTGGAATCCTGCTCAGACTCAATTCTTCTCAGCTATCTGCCCAGAGGAGATGCTTTTCCTAATTTGAACAACAGCGCCATCCAGTCAACAAGCTGTGCATCCCTAGTACTTTGCCCAGGCAGGACTCTTTTCTAATTCACACTAGGGTAAATACTAATTGCCCAATCTCAAAAGCAGCTCAGAATGTGGACAATGGGTTAGGGAGGCCCACTTAAGATAAGACCAGCTAGGATTTGATTAAGTCTTATGCAGCCTCTGCCTGCACATAGATATCCTCCTGCTTCTAAAGGTATTTGAGGGCTCAGGATTTAACATGGCTTAAATTTGAATTCACCATATTTCATTTACTCATAACTGAACTCCTAGGAGTGACAAAAATGTTATGAACATGGGCTTTAAAGATAATCAACCAACCTAGTAGATTAGTGCCACCAACCTCACTAATCCTGTGAGGTTATTACGAAAATGAAATGAAAAAATGAGTTAATGGACCTGAGGCTCATCGAAGGTATCTCTTCATATGGTTTTCTTCTCTCTAGGCCCTACACACAATTTATTATGATATAATATAAGACTGGGCTCTCCTAAAAATGACTTCTCTTAAGCAAGAGATTTGTGCTTTGGAGAAGGATTCAAGGAATTCACAAACACATAATGGCTAACAAAAACTGCAAATGTGGACTCTTTAGGAAAGCAACAAATTTTAACATCTTACCCTTAATGCATTTGCAGTCAAATTCAGAAAAAAATTGGGGGAAATGAACAAGACAAAGCAGTAGATGAGGTTGAAATGAGTGGTATTCATTTGTTAGTTCAGCAGACATTTATTGAGCATCTATTTTTAGACTAGGTACTGGGCTAGATGCTGAAGATACAGAGTGTGGTTGAAGGGACAGAGAAGCAAGGAAGGCTTCCTCGCAGAAGTAATCACTTTCAGAGAAGGTGATGTGGGGTCTTGATAATTCAACCAAGTGAAGTCTGGAAAGATGGCAGAGAGACCTCAGGGGTGTGTCCTGGGAGGAGGAGAAAGGGAAGGATAGCCTGCCTTTAAGAGCAGAGAGAACAACAGCAGCCCAGACACCCAAGGATCTGTCCAACCTTAAGAATAACTCCTGTCACTGGGATCACCTCTAGGCCATAGTCAAAGCCTATGAATTCATCATCAATTTAGGAAGAGATTAGCTACTACTCAACAACTTTTCTGGCAAATTCAGGTATCATGCCCCTTGGCAGGCCTATGCTATAATTAGTTAATTGCATGTGTGAGTATGTGTTCCATTCTCATATCCTTTCCTGCCAAAGAAAAGAAAATGGTGCCATAGAGTGTTCTAATGTGGGATGTTGACCAATGCATTGGATGCTGAACCAGTCAACTCCAAAAGACACCAAGTCCTTGTACTGAGATGAGCTTTAGGACATTTGGCAACTAAATATAATTATTATCTAATATAAATCCAGACATTTGAAAATATAGGATATTAAGAATATGATTCATGCTGTCAACCTAAAACACACAGCGAGAGAGGTTTAAATATATATATATATATTTATATATATATTATATATTTGAGACAGCTGTCTTGTCGTGTGTGTCACCCAGGCTGGAGTCAGTGGCGCTGAATCTCGGTCCGTCACCTGCAACGCTCTGCCTCCGTCGGTGTTCATGCCAGTTCTCCTGCCTCTAGCGGCTCGTCCGAGGGCGTAGGCTGGGATCTGTACAGGTCCCACCACCGGACGCCCGGTAATTTTTTTTGTGTATTTTTAGTTAGTAGACAGGGATTTCACGTGTTTAGCCAGGTGATGGTCTTGATCTTCTGATCCATGGCGTGCGCCTCCTTGGGTTCGGCCCAAAGGGTGCTGGGGGTTACAGGCGCTGAGCCCACTTCTGTCTGTCAAAAAATGGTGCTGATGTGTAGAATAGGCATCACGGAATGGAAATAGCCATGAGGTAAGTACTACATTCATATTCAGGAGGACAAAGGAGGAACACAAAGATTGTTTACGAGAAAAAAAAAAGATAGAGACTTTCATAATTGCTTTAGAGGAGAAAATGATTCGCAGGTATCCTTGGGTTTAGCGAAAGGGAGCAGATAACAAGGAGGTGATGCCAGTCCGAAGGCTTGTACAGGCAGTGACCCTGGGCCAGGATTTTCTTGCAGATTTTTTTTTTTTTTTTGTTTTTGCAAGATTGCAATGGCCCCTTTGCTGCGGATCTACAGAATCTTTTGTGATAGTTTTTGTTATTAGGCATTAATGCATAAGAACTCTTTTTTTTTCTTTTTTCTTTTGGAGACAGGTTCTAGCTTTATCACCCAGGCTGGAGTGCAGTAGTACAATCTCAGCTCACTGCAACCTTTGCCCCCTGGGCTCAAGCGATGCTCCCACCTCAGCCTCCTGAGTAGCTGGCACTACAGGTATGTGCCACCACACCCAGCTAATTTTTTGTACAGATGGAGTTTCACTATGTTGCCCAGGCTGGTCTCAAACTCCTGAGTTCAAGCAGTCCACTCACTTTGGTCTCCCAAAGTGCTGGGATTACAGGTGTGAGCTGCTGTGCCCAGCAAAACTCTCTCTTCATTGCTTTCTCCAGCTCTATTTGTCAATTTTTTTTTAACATAAGTGATTCCATTTTCATTCTGACAAATTTCACATTTTCCCCATTTGATCAAGATCTTTCTCCAAAAGCATTACTAATAAGTCACCCTGTAGTGAGGTTCTGATACTCCTTGGTGCTGAGATAAACCTGTCCTTTGTTGGTGGTCTAGACGGTTCCATGTTGGAGAAAGCAAACGACAGTGAGACGTCAGTATTAAAAGCCTTTTAGCCACAATTTAAGCAACAAGAGAGGTTTGAAGGGAGTGGCTCTCAGGCTGAGTATACCTGGAGTCCATTGTTAAGTTTATTTTTGTGTTTCATAGGCATTTGTTAACATTTCAAAGTGCTAAGCTAGCATTATTCTGTCAGGAATTGCACTTCTGCAAAATTTAGCAAGTAACAGATGCAAAGTTTAAAAAGAAAAATACAAAGTAAGATTAATAGTAGTATGACAATACCAGTTTGCATAATGGCTTTGAGCCATGAACCTAAGTAACCAATTGAATAAATCAAATGACCATTATCCTGTCAAATGAAAAAGGTTGGCATTAAGAGGGTAAGAGTCTCATTACAGTATAGAGTCCTATTCTGATGTCTTGGGAAAAGCTGTTAACAGTATGAGAAAGCCAACTTTTTGGCCAGGTGTGGTGGCTCACCCTTGTGATCCCAGCACTTTGGGAGGCCAAAGCAGGTGGATCACTTGAGGTCAGGAGTTTGAGACCTGCCTGGCCAACATGATGAAACCCCATCTCTACTAAAAATACAAAAATTAGCCAGGTGTGGTGGCACACACCTGTAATCCCAGCTACTTGGGAGGCTGAGGCAGGAGAATCACTTGAACCTGGGAGGCAGACGTTGTAGTGAGCCAAGATCACACCACTGCACTCCAGCCTGGGAAACAGAGCAAGACTCTGTCTCAAAAAAAAAAAAAAAAAAAAGGAAAAGAAAAGAAAAGTCAACTTTTCTCACCCTGGTTTGCAGTTTGAACGTCTCTGGTTATAGCACTGGGTAGTTTGGTGAACTTTCTGTGTGGCCTATACATTAGGCACAGGACTCGTTTTTAGAAATTTGGCAAGTTTCAGGGGGGCTTTAGAAACAAATTACTGTGTTTAGTAATTTCATGGAAGAAGGTTGGATTGGAGGAATCTAGACAAATTCAGGGTCTAGTGAAGTCTATAGGCGGATAGCAAGAACTTGAAAAAGTGCAGAGCTACAACCCAATAACAGATGTTTTAGCTTTTTGTTGGAAACACAACATTTTCTCTCCACATAGATCACATAAGAATCTTAGATTTAAAACCTCTTGATGTTAGAAAGCCAAACCAAGGCAGACTTTAGATTTTGCTAAAATCTAAATTAAAATCTAAACCTAAAATTTAAATTATTAGGGTTCCTGAGTTTTCCAAGAAGTGATCGTTTTTATCTACTCATGGTAAGGCTGGAAACCAGAATGCCTGGGAAGCCAGGCATTCTATGCACATTCTCAAAATGACATTTCCATCAAAGCTTTGACAATATAGCCAATGTTTCTAATTCTATCCTGCTGTAAAGATTTTCACTGGACTTATGCAAATAACCACATTGCCATAGGAATACTTATGAATAGTTTCCAAATTTTGGAGGAATCAAGTGGAGAGAAAAAGCAAATGAATCCATCTTTGTTTACAAAAGTATACTTTACCAAGTTGCCACAAGCTACAGATAGCTTGAGAGAGAAAATTTCTTTAAATCTGAAAACAAAACATTTAAGTAAAGGATCAAAATGTTTTGTTGTTTTTGTTTTTTGTTTTTTTGCTTTTTTTATTTCTTTTTTTTATTATTATTTAAGTTCTAGGGTACATGTGCATAACGTGCAGGATTGTTACATATGTATACTTGTGCCATGTTGGTGTGCTGCACCCATCAACTCG
>NW_016810371.1:146451-151457 GCF_001698545.2 Rhinopithecus bieti
GGTCCCATATTTCTTGGAGGCTTTGTTCCTTTCTTTTTACTCTTTTTTCTCCAAACTTCTCTTCTAGCTTCATTTCATTCATTTGATCTTCAATCACTGATACCCTTTCTTCCATTTGATCAAGTCAGTTACTGAAGATATGCATTTGTCACGTAGTTCTTGTGTCATGGTTTTCATCTCCATTGGGTCATTTACGGACTTCTCTGCATTGGTTAGCCATTCATCTAATCTTTTTTCAAGGTTTTTAGTTTCTTTGCGCTGGATTCGTAATTCCTCCTTTAGCTCAGAGAAGTTTGATTGTCTGAAGCCTTCTTCTCTCAACTCATCAAAGTCATTCTCTATCCAGCTTTGTTCCATTGCTGGTGAGGAGCTGCATTCGTTTGGAGGGGAGAGGCACTCTGATTTTAGGATTTCCAGCTTTTCTGTACTGCTTTTTCCCCATCTTTGTGGTTTTATCTACCTTTGGTCTTTGATGATGGTGATGTAGAGAAGAGATTTTGGTGTGGATGTCCTTTCCGTTTGTTATTTTTCCTTCTAACAGTCAGGACCCTCAACAGCAGGTCTGTTGGAGTTTGCTGGAGGTCCACTCCAGACCCTGTTTGCCTGGGTGTCAGCAGTGGAGGCTACAGAAGAGTGAATATTGCTGAAGAGCAAATGTTGCTGTCTGATCGTTCCTCTGGCAGCTTCGTCTAGAGGTGTACCTGGCCACATGAGGTGTGAGGTGTCAGTCTGCCCCTAGTGGGAGATGTCTCCCATTTAGGCTACTCAGGGGGTCAGGGACCCATTTGAGCAGACAGTCTGTCCATTCTCAGATCTCAAACTCTGTGCTGGGAAAACCACTACTCTCTTCAAAGCTGTCAGACAGGGACATTTACATCTGCAGAGGTTTCTGCTGCCTTTTGTTTGGCTACGCCCTGTCCCCAGAGGTGAAGTCTACAGAGGCAGGCAGGTCTCCTTGAGCTGTGGTGGGCTCCACCCAGTTCGAGCTTCCAGGCCATTTGGTTTACCTACTTAAGCCTCAGCAATGGTGGGCACCCTTCCCCTATCCTCGCTGTTGTCTTGCAGTTAGATTTCAGACTTCTGTGTTAGCAATGAGGAAGGCTCCATGGGCATGGGACCCTCTGAGCCAGGTGCAGGATATAATCTCCTGGTGTGCTGTTTGCTAAAACCCTTCGTAATGTGCAGTATTAGGGTGGGAGTGACCCGATTTTCCAGGTACTGTGTGTCACAGTTTCCCTTGGCTAGGAAAGGGAATTCCCTTACCCCTTGCACTTCCTGGATGAGGTGATGCCTCGCCCTTCTTTGGCTCTTGCTCACTGGGCTGCACCCACTGTCCTGTACCCACTGTCACACACGCCCCAGTGAGATGAACCTGGTATCTCAGTTGGAAATGCAGAAATCTCCCATCTTCTGTGTCACTCATGCTGTGAGCTGGAGGCTGGAGCTCTTCCTATTTGGCCATCTTGGTGCGGATCTATGCATTTGTTTTCTTTTGTTTTTGTTTTTTTGAGACTGAGTCTCACTCTGGTTGCCCAGGCTGGAGTGCAGTGGTGCAATCTTGGTTCACCTCTGCCTCCCAGGTTTAAGCGATTCTCATGCCTCAGCCTCTCAGGTAGGTGGGATTACAGGCATGTGCCAGCCTGGCTGGTTGGTATTTTAGTAGAGACAAGCTTTTGCTATGTTGGCCAGGCTAGTCTGGAACTCCTGGCCTCAAATGATCTACCAGCCTCGGCCTCCCAAAGTGCTGGGATTACAGGCGTGAGCCATTGTGCTCAGCCTGTAATGTTTTATTTCTTAATAAAAGTTGGAGCATATTGGGCAAAATGTTAACATTTGTTAAATGTGGGTATTGGCTACAGTACACTGTTCTTTTCCACACATTCAAAATAAATATTTCACAATAGAAGAAGTCTGTGGCATAGGTATGGATGACAGCACTTTCAGAGAACAGCTAAACACATTTTAAAAACTCATGTAACCCCACTGTTCAGTGTCAGCCTGTCACTTTGCAAGCATTTCTAGAGCACCTAGAAGTTGTGTAACAGTGCTCTCCATGTCAGGGCTCTGCAGAGAATGAGCAGAATTTCAAACAGATGACAGAAATATGAACATGCCACCAGTGGAAATTTAAAATGTGACATGACAAACATTCCTCAAGAGGAGTCAGAAATGATGCTGGTGGCTTGGTCTAGAATGGGTCAAATTTGATAAAAACTTACTAAAATATTTTCTTGTGGCTGTAGCTCTCCAGTAGTTCAATCAGTGACTCCACTTTTCTCTGGGCTCTCTCTTGGCCATAAAGAGGCATTTGGGTGCATACCTGTCCTTTTATTGTGTGAGATATAAATATTTAACAAATAGATATCTATGGTCTCCTACGGGCTGTATTGCAGGATCTGGCCAGCAGCCCACAATGCAACAGGGCTCTTTCTTTGTTCCCAGGTGGATTGGCAGGTCGAGAAATAATAGACACACACAAGATAGTGAAAGCGGGTCCAGGCGGGTCACCACCTTCTGGTCCCATGGTGCCAACAATGCACTGGATATACCAGCATTTATTATTAAGTATAGTGAGGGCGGGGGTAGGTTAGTGAGGGATTTAGGGTCATTTGATTATGAGGTGAGATGGCCATGTGGGGATGAAGTAATTCTTCAGCATAACATCTGTACGCAGAAGTACAGTATACAGAGATAAGAATTTACAATATAGTGTGTGCATCAGTAATTTCTAACAGCCTTAAAACAGAAACACACTCTTTCTGTAACTATGATTAGCAAGATATTAATCAGCAGTAACAGCTGCAGAAAAGCTGGTTACAAACAATCCATAGAAACAGGACATGAAGTTAGACAACTGGTTAGACCAGAAATTATCAGAAGGGAGTATGCCTTAATCTTAAAGAGGCCTAGAAGAGCTGTGGCAAGATGAGGGTGTTTATAGCCCTATGTTATCCATATGGACAGGTGACCCTCATGCATCCATTTATTGGCTCTCCACAAGGGTTGCATTCCATTCCCAGAGCTGTGAACATCTGCTTTTCTGGGATAGGAATCTTGGTGATGTGAAAGCTCCCTGACTGCACATCCGTTCATAGGTTCTTTGCAGGGGGAAGCACATCTTGCACTGTTGGATCATTCTGGCAGTCCAACCTGGTATTGTCTTTACACAATCTTGCATGGGATTAAGTATTTATAATCAGGCGCATTTCATCTTTTATTCCGTAGCAATAGTTTCAGGGGGTATCCCTACAAGGCCAGGCAATGCACACAAACACACACACCCACACACAAACATGCACACACACAGACACGGCCCGATTGCTCTCCACTCCTTCTCCAAGGTCCTCTCCCTCTTACTGAAACCATCACTCCATGCCTCCTCTGTCTGTGCTCTCTCTCTGGAAGTGGAGAACCCCTGTACTCCTCCAGGATCTTTTGTTACCAGGAACCTAGCTGGGGCAGCTTCGGAGGCAGAATACTGCCTTATGAGGGATTGTTCAGGGATACTATAGGTGGCTCTAAGGACACCACAATTTGCTTAGATGTTTTTATGACTCAACAAAGGGCTTGGGAGTGTGGTGGGAAAGGAACAGGGTGAGCTTAAAAGGAGTGTCTGAAAGACAAGAGGGAATGGGCTGGAATTCTTATATAACAGAATACTCAGTGCCAATCAGCACAGCTCCAGGACTGCTGCAGCCCCAAGCTTCTGCTCAGGAATCCAAGGTAAGCATTTGAGTCCATTGGTCCCAGGTAGGCATGTCTCTTTCCTTCAAGGGTCTCCCTGGAGGCAATGGGCTGTTGAGACTGGAGAGGCCAGAGTCCTCTAGGAGACACATACCTCTTCTTACACAGCCCTCATTTGGAAGGGATAAGTTTGGCTGCCAGGGGACCCAGTGGTCAGTAACCTGTACTGGTCACCACCAGTAGTGCTGGAGTATACACAGGGGCAGTCTTAAGGCCTGGACTCAAATCCTTATCAGAAGAAGTGCAAACTTCCTTATTTCTTTTGTCCCCAGAGATAAAAGGTCAAATCCCCATTCCCTGCTGTGGTAGCAAGTATCAGTGCTGCCAGAGCCACCCGTGGACTGAGCTATTCCCACCCTTAGAGACCCTGGGCCTTGCTTCTTGGGCTGGGAGGGCTTCCCAGGATTAGGGATGGGAGTGATGAGAGGGTTCTGCCTGGGGCTGTCCTGTGAATCCTGCTGTCTTGAAAGCATGTCAAATGGTTTCTGCTATGAAACTGGAACATATTAATTCAGAAAATTTGATAATAGCCCAATTTTCATACAAAAACTCTAAGTGTACAGCTAATTTAAAGTTGTGAAATTTTAATAATAGACTTTTACCATTCACAACTTTAATAATCATTGCCAAATTCTACATTCAAAATTTAAGAAACAGACTTTGAAAATTCTCTGAGGCATGTGTGGTTGGTCATTTTAAAATAACAGGTGGCTCATGTCTGTAATCCCAACACTTTGGGAGGCCAAGCTGGGAGGATTCATTGAGCCCAGCAGTTCAACACCAGCCTGGGCAATATAATGAGACCCTGTCTCTGTAGAAAAATAAAATAAATCAGCCAGGCATGGTGGCATGCACTTGTGGTCCTAGCTGCTTGGGAGGCTGAGGCAGAGGATCACCTGAGCTTGGGAGGTTGAGGCTGCAGTGAGCTGAGATCATGCCACTGAACTCCAGCCTAGATGACAAAGTAAGACCCTGTTTCAAAAACAAACAAACAAACAAACAAATGAGAGAGAATTGTTGTATATTTGACCTCTTAAAATTTATATCAAAAAGAAAAAAACCCAAAACTTTTAGTTTTGTAATAATTGTAGAATTCAGCTGTGAATCCATCTGGTCCTGGACTTTTTTTGGTTGGTAGGCTATTAATTATTGCCTCAATTTCAGAGCCTGCTATTGGTCTATTCAGGGATTCAACTTCTTCCTTGTTTAGTCTTGCAAGAGTGTAAGTTTCCAGGAAATTAACCATTTCTACTATATTTTCT